>NC_136310.1:9733793-9911189 GCF_964198595.1 Lampetra fluviatilis
AAAATGCAAAAAGTATAAAAATAGACTTTTGAATTTTTTGGGGGGGGCCGCAATAATGGATATATTTTACACGGCAAGTGAGCGGTGACGTCACATCTGTGATGTCACCCGCATGCGGCAGCGTCACGCAGTGTGCCTGCTGACGTCACGCAGTGTGCCTGCTGACGTCACGCATCCCCCCCACCCTCTGCATAGGCCGTGTATTAATCCAAGACAAGAATCCAAGTCTCGGGCGAAGCCGGGTAGTAAAGCTAGTCAACAATAAAATAAAGACCTCGATCTGTATGTACGTCTCAAAACCCTCTAGGGTACTCCCCGAAATGGTGGAAAGTTGAGGAGCTTTTAGGACACAAACAACAGGAAAAACATCTGAAAATCGGAGATTTTTCATTTTAAGGCACCAAGTCTCGATTTTAAGTGCCCCATGAACAAGTTAGTGTGTGGCGTCATTCCGAAACCGTTCGAAATATAAGATTGCGGTTGTGTTTCATTTGAGCGTTAAACAGAAAATAAAATTTAAGAGAGAACCATTGTTCTATCTTTTATATTTTTTTAGATATTTTGGATTCAAGTGGTTGTGAACGAAAAAAATACGCATTTTATGGTGTTCACATCTGAATAATTGGAAAACGGTAAAAGATAGGAGAGCTTCCCCACAAAGACTAATAGGCTCATTCATTTTAGTTCTTTCTAACAAAAAAATAATCTTTAAATTGGGCAATTTCCGATGGGTGTGTTTTTTTACGAAAAAATACACACTTTTGGAGCAGTTGTTAGTGTCTAATCGTAGATTCAAAAAATGGCAAAAATCACATCAGGTTCATTATTATATTTGTAGCGACTGTGCTTGTCACTGTATGGTGCCGGGGCCCATGAAGCCACGGCGGATAATGTGTTATCATTATGGGCAGCCCGGGTCACGGGGCGTAGTACCACCAGCATCTGGGGGGCTTGGTGAGCTCTGGTCAGCGCGGAGGCACCACGTACAGTGTGCGGTGCGGGCTCCCGGCGAGGGAGCGAGAGATAGTGTCAGCCAGCCAGGGTGACGTTGGGGCATGATACGCTGGTTGACCTGCCGACACGTGACCGGATGATATTGGAGGGGGGCCACCGGTGGACGGGGGCCGCTGGGCGGTCACGTGGTATAGAGGAGCTCTCGGGAGCTTTCGGGAAAGAGCTCGAGAGAGATCTGGAAGGTGGGCGGGGCGAGGGGCGGAGCCAGCCCCAGCCCAGGCCGATATAACGGGGGGGGCCCCGTGAGGGGTTCTGGGTTCTTCGTGCTGCTGGTGATGAAGATCCACGTCGGGGAGAAGAAGCCTCGAGCCACGCGGTCCGGGACCCAGCAGCTCGTGGTCCGGGCCGGGATAACGAACCGTGTCTGGTTCTGCCGTATCATGGCTAGATGGGCATTCGAGACCCGAGTGTAGATTGTGTTACGTTACGTACCGTTGTGTACATAAATAGTGCCGCTCCTAAGATAACGTCTGGGACTCAGTTGGACTCACTACATATTTATTGAAAAGTTTTGCCTGGCGAAGACAGGTTTCATGAACTGATTTGGAAGAAAGCAGATGTGGCGTGAGCTCGTATCAGCTAAATGCCATGCCTACGATCTCGCTAATAATATCAGACACAATATTGAAATATACTCAAAATGTCCCCCCCCCAATATGTTGATAGACAAATATTTAAAAAAAATTGATATGCTACAACAGGCAACCACGCACCGCCGTCCGAAATAATCATCAGCAAATGTAATCATAATCATAACTCAACTTAACAAGTTGCCATTATTATGACTACCGGTTCTAGTGTTACGGTGTAACTGCAGTTCTGCGTGTGGTTGTTTGTCCACGTGGTGTTGCCGTACCCCAGCAGAAGCCGTTGCTCGACTGCTGTGGAGAGGTACAATCAATGTCAAACACTGTCCTGTCTCCCATTTAATTACTTTTAAATGTATTGAAAAGTGGAAACCTAGAATGTAATATGAGCGTCACGTAGGCTATGTCACTGTCCAGTGGATACAAACGTTTTGGTGAAAATGGGCCGATTTGCGATTGCTAATCAATCACCCATCACTAACGTTAGCTACCATAGCTAAATACGTTACTTGGATAGTTAATTAGCCACACATTTACCCAGCGACCAACAATGGCGCTCACAGACGTATTCAACTAACGATAATGTATTTTTCGATGTAATGCTTTCGCGACTGCAGGGATTCATATTCTTGGTTCTTTGGTAAAGTCACGTAGAAGGGAAATAATAAAATAAGAAAAATAAAACAATACAATTCTCACGACGTTTCGATTGCAACACAAGCAATCATCATTAGGTCTGAAAACCACAGCAAGCAAATTTTCTTGAGAATTTTATTATGTTTAATTTATATCATTTTATTATCTTCTTGGTTCTTTCGGTAAAGTCACGTAGAAGGGAAGTAATAAAATAATTAAAATAAAACACAATAAAACAATTCTCACGACGTTCCGGCCACAACGCAAGCAGCCGTCCTCAGGTGAAACCAGGTCTGTCGAGGCGACAGCGTCTGATTCAGACGCGTCTGAATCAACCAAGAAGATGAATCCCTGCAGTCACGAAAGCTTTAAATCGAAATCATTTTATTATTTCCCTTCTACGTGACTTTGCCGAAAGAACCAATAACATGATGATGTCTTTATTACGTTATATTTGTCAGGAAGCCCACGTGAAGTCTGAGTCAAGTGTCAATCATTGATGTTGCACTGCATGTGTAATATTTGTCGACAGTAGTAGATTTAGTTTGTTGCATGTTCGTATAGTATAGCCGCTAGCGTATAGCTGTGCTTGCTTACCCCCCCCACCTCCTACGCATTCTACAAGTAGTGACTAATCCCATATCTGCATTTTCCATAAATATGCTAAATTCCTGTTTGATATGCAAATTCCTTTGTCAAGGCGCTCTTCCCCCTCCAACCCAGCTTAAATATACGCTGCCAAGCTTGGTGGTGCTCATTCAGACGCTGTCTTTCCGACAGCCCTGTTCTTCACACCTGAGGACGGCTGCTCGCGTTGTGGCCGAAACGTCGTGAGAATTGTATTTTATTATGTTTTATTTTTATTATTTTATTATTTCCCTTCTACGTGACTTTACCGAAAGAACCAAGAAGAAGCATTATTAGTGTTTCTTTGATTAAAGTGCAAGCAGTTGTATTACAGTCATCTTTCATTCACAGTGAGTGTCATCCCGAGCAAGAGGAAGGGTGGCGGTGACATCCGTCAGTTTTTTGGGCAGCCTCAGAAAAGAAGAAAAGTAAGTTGAGAACAGTGAGGAAATGAGTACCAGCCAGATAGGCCTGGGCAAGGTAAGGTAAAAGGTAAAAACAACGAGCCTACCTTTACCCTACTCTTTACCTTACCACAATACAATCACTCTACCCTTACCTTTTACCCTTTAGCAGGTAAGGTAAAAGGTACAAACAACGAGCCTATCTTTACCCTACTCTTTACCTTACCACAATACAATCACTCTACCCTTACCTTTTACCCTTTAGCAGGTAAGGTGAAAGGTAAAAGGCAAAAAGCGACGAGCCTCCTTTACCCTACCTTTTACCCTTACCCCATACAAATTACCCGATTACAGGGTAATTACTGGGGTACTACTACACATGAAAAAGGTTTATAACGGTAAATGCTAAAAGGTAGAGCGCTTTATTCATCTAGAATACTCTCGATGATTCCAATTTTACACGCTTTCTTTTAACTCAATCTGTCTGTTGTTGTTGTTGTTGTCGTTGTTGTCGTTGTTGTGTCCTCAAATTTTGTAACTCAATTTCAACCCACTTCCCAATGTGATATCGACTGCAAACTTGGTATACTTATGTCATACTGATGAAAAAAAAAATATTTTTAAACATTCTTTTTTATATGTTATGTTTCGGCTTGGGTCTAATTGTCCACGCTAAACTGACGTTGGCTGCAATTGGCCACGGTCCCTTACGTTGTGGCTAGCTTCGGGGCCACTTCCTGGAGTCGTGGATTTCTGCCATTACTAGCACATTTCATTAAAGCGTGTTTAAAAAAAGTTTAAAAAAAATATTACTTATTAAATGGAAGCCACGGACTGCGCCACGAAGTTTTTAGCGGTAAACAAGGCACCGTATTTACCGGGTAATACTTCGCGCTACCTTTACCCTACCGGGTAATTCTTCTGAGCTACCTTTACCCTACCCTTTACCTTACCCCTTGGCATGTCTACACCTTGACCCTTTTACTCGGTAAAAAGGGTAAATTACCTTACCTTGCCGAGGCCTACAGTCAGATGATAGAAGTATCCAGTAGCCACGTTGGTAGCGCTAACCGCTACACTACCACACCCCACACACTCACTTTCACACACACACTCACTTTCACACACACGTGCACGGATGTGTTCGCTTTAACACAGTAAATAAAATTCGTGATTTGATCCCATATGTGAAGGATGTGATGCCTGACATGCAAACTAAGCTACACTAGTAACGAATTCGCATGTTCTGTTTAAGTGACAACCCTTACTAGTTGGCTGTGTCGGGTGGTGGCGGGTTTAACGACACATTTATATTTACGCGATCTGACCCAAAAAAAAACTATTATGGATATTGGTCGCGAAAGGCTACGTTTAATACATTAACATTATTTAACGTAGCCTATTTTTGCACATTCTTCTAAAACACGTTTATAGGTGTTGTTACAAGTCGTTTTTTACTGATTTAAATGTTTCGATTTAAAGCTTTCGTGACTGCAGGGATTCATATTCTTGGTTCTTTCAGTAAAGTCACGTAGAAGGGAAATAATAAAATAAGAAAATATTTCCCTTCTACGTGACTTTACCGAAAGAACCAAGAATATGTTTTAAATGTGTTAACTATGTGAAATTGGCATAAACAAATATACAAATAGACCCAAAATAAATATCCTGCTAATAAACGCGCATTATGCGAGCCCTTTGATCTTGTCCTTCCTGTCTATTGTGTGTATTAAAGTAGCCGTACCAACGGTAATCCCTATTTAAGTATGCTGCCCTTTGTAGGCATGCATTTAAATAATGTTTTATTTGATGATTCGCTTCCACGCAGCACTAAGGCGGTAGCTATCCGACTGGTTAAAATTATTTTTTTATTTCTTTCAATTTCGATAGATTCTCTAATTAGTCTTGGCCAGTAGTAGCTAGTTTTGCACAGAACTTCAACATTTCAAAATCAATTGATTGTCCTTGTTGGTACGCGTGTTCTGCTACTGCTGACAGTTGTATTTGAGATCATTTAATATTTCTCTGATGTTCTTTTAGTCCCGTGCTGATCACACTGTGTTACAAAACATATGTTTTTGTTCCTGGGTAGTAAGTGTTATTTCCTAATTGCTTATGCCTCAAAAGTACAGACAATGGCTATTAGTCCCTACAAGCCTTGCTTTGGTAATTCGTCCTGTTTGCCCAACATAACATTTAACACACGTGCAGTTAATCCTGCACACACCTTCTGTTGATAGCTTCGGTAATACATCTTTTGTACCAGATATTAATTGCTGTATTTTACGTACCGTGCCAAATCTGACTCGGATGTGTTGTTTTTCCAAACGTCTGGCTAGTTTGATCAGTTACTCTCGCAATGTACGGTATTTTGATCGTTTTAATTACTTGGGCAGTTTCAATGCTCGTGTTATTTGATTTGGTTTGGCATTCAATGCCCTGTTAATCTGTGCATCATTGTAACCGTTCATTTGCAGCGCTTCTTTAACATGTTTAATTTCACTTCTCAGACTGTCACCATCTGACACTTTCTTAGCTCGATGAATGAGCGCCTTGATAAGAGCAGATTTCAGCGCGGGGTGATGGTGTGACTCTCCATTCAGATAGGCATCAGTATGCGTTTTCTTTCGGTAAACACTGTGCGTTATGATAATAGGTTTTTTACCCCTTTTTTCTGGCAAAAAAAACAGTTGTGTTAAGATGTTAAAACACCAAACTGAAACCTTTTACAAGGAATCATGTCTGCATTCACCACATTGCCTGTGGTCAGAATGCAAACAAAAAAACACACACTCTGATAACATTTGCATTGTCCCTGAAACTGATTGGTTCACACCAGAGACAGCTTTCTCTTGAGCCTCGTCTCAAACGGTGTTAGACCAGAGGACGCCAAAAGGCGAACAGCCCAGAGACAACGCACTATTAGAGTAATGAGAGCTCGGGGTGAGCATCTCCATAATGGGACCTCTTTTGCCAGTACCAAAATATGATAACACTGGTCAACAAAAAAAAAAAATTTTCTGGCCTGGACTTTTGCAGCTGTTTTAGACTAATTTCAGGGTGCTGATTCTAAATCTGATCTCAAATTTGCTTTATCACATCTCATTTTTATGCTATCGGCATACCCCATTTTCATTGATTTTACCCGAAATTAACTCTGTCACTTATGATTGCAAGTTGTTGCGAGTCAGTGACTGCTTCAGTGTTAAAATATGGTGCTGTATTTTTAGGATAGTGTGTTTATAATATAATTTTATGTAGATATCCACATTTATTTAATATTTTTTTTCTGCAGGGCGTGATCTAACAATGGCTACAACATCCGAAAGAAGGAAATGCAGTAATGACCCAGGTATCTTCTGCTACATCTGTGGCAGCTTCACTTTGCAGGATCAAAGGCGCAACATTAATACATTTGTCAAGAAGGTTTATCTTCTTCTTGGTTCTTTCGGTAAAGTCACGTAGAATGGAAATAATAAAATAATAAAAATAAAATATAATAAAATAATTCTCACGACGTTTCGGCCACAACGCAAGCAGCCGTCCTCAGGTGAAGAACAGGTCTGTCGGGGAGACAGAGTCTGAATGACACACCCCAGGCTTGGAGCGTATATTTAAGCTGGGAGGGAGGAGGAAGAGCGCCTTGATAAAATAATTTGCATATCAAGAGGAATTGTAGCATATTTATGGGAAATGCAGATATGCGATTAGTACTACTTGTGAAATGCGTGGGAGGTTTGGCGAGGGGTTTACAGTTATTTAGATGAATCTCTGCAGTCACGAAAGCTTTAAATCGAAGGTTTATCTTGCCTACTTTAAAATACGACTTGGAGACCAAGACAACAATTGGGCTCCTCAAAAAGTGTGTAAAACCTGTGTTGAAACTTTGCGATCATGGTCTAAAGGAAAGAATGCTAAGCTGAAGTTTGGTGTGCCAATGGTTTGGAGAGAACCTACAAACCATTTGGATAACTGCTACTTCTGCCTGGTCAATGTAAAAGGTTTCAATAAGAAAAACAAACAACACTTACAATACCCAGATATCCCATCTGCCAGACGACCAGTTGAGCACTGTGAGGACATACCTGTGCCTGTATTTACTGAGCTACCAGAGATTGACGTTGAATCCCTCAGTTTACCTGCTTCTACAGATGATGATGATGATGATGATGCTCAGATCGAATATACGCCATCTGATGCAGATTGTGATCAAATGTCTCTGATTAGTCAGCCTGAATTGAATGATCTTGTAAGAGATTTGTATTTGCCAAAGCAGTCTGCTGAATTGTTGGCTTCCAGGCTGCAAGAGAAAGGACTACTCAGACCTGGCACGAGTGTCTCCTTTCATCGTAACAGAGAAGCAGCACTGCGAAAGTACTTCCATTCAGATGGTCAACTTGTTTATTGTAATGATGTTGAAGGGCTTCTTCTCAATATGGGACTGCCCGCATATGATTCAAGTGAATGGAGACTCTTTATTGACCGTAGTAAAAGGAGTTTGAAATGTGTGTTACTTCACAACAGAAATATATATGGTTCAATCCCAATAGGACACTCTGTAAAAATGAATGAAGCGTTTGCCAACATCAAGATTGTTCTGGATAGATGGGAATACCATGTTCATGGATGGCTAATTTGTGTTGATTTGACAATGGTTAATTTTCTGCTGAGTCAGCAAGGAGGTCACACCAAATGCCCTTGTTTCCTGTGCTACTGGGACAGTAGGGCTACATTAGAACACTGGGTTAAAAAGAACTGGCCACCAAGAATCAGTTTGATGCCTGGTGACAAGAACATCAAGAATGAGCCTCTGGTTGATAGGAATAAAATTGTATTTCCCCCACTGCACATAAAACTTGGGTTAATGAAGCAATTCGTCAAAGCTCTTGGTCACACTTGGAGACTGCTTCAGCTATATATGTTCAACCTTTTCAAGTCTCAGTGCCGAGAAGAAAAAGGCAGGAATATTTGATGGCCCTCAAATAAGAACACTCATCGGGGATCCACACTTTGTTACAACAATGACTGCGGCAGAGGCTAGAGCTTGGAATGCATTCTCTGATGTGGTGCGGAATTTCCTTGGGAACAGGAAAGCGGACAACTCTCGAGAGATTGTGGAGGAGCTGCTCTTGAGTTTCCAAGCACTTGGATGTAAAATGAGCATCATGGTTCACTACTTACATAGTCACGTGGCCCAGTTTCCAGAGAACATTGGTCACGTGAGCGAAGAGCAAGGTGAACGCTTTCATCAAGACATTCAAGTTATGGAAGAACGTTACCGAGGCCGATGGGACTCAAACATGATGGCAGATTACTGCTGGTCCTTGATGAGAGACATTCCACAAGTAGTACATCGGAGATCGTCAAAGAAGAGGTCGTTTATGCAGATGTAACATCACTATTGTGAATGACCTTTTTGTACATATTTTTCTTATCTTCACAATTCAATTCTTACATGGTAATATGCATTCACTCACATTGATATGCAGTTACTCTCACAACTTTGTGCTACGGCTCATTAAATGTTTGTTTGATTATTATTGTATATTGTATCTTATCTTATTCTTGTATGGATGTCTGTTTAGCTATTCGTATATGAGCATAAATTTGCTGTTTTTATTGAAAATGCAATAGTTGATATCACAAAAACCTGATGTGATAGACAAAAACTGATGCCAGATTTGGAATCAGCACCCCAAAATTACATTAAAACCGTTGGAATACCTTATGCCAGAAAAAGTGTGTTGACCAGTGTTATGGATGATATTGGTGGCGAAAGCCTACGTTCTAAAAAAGTTACTGAATTTACTGCACAGAAACTTACCACTCCAATCTCAACGACTCGGCACGCGCTGATGTATACGCGTGCAGTATGTTCATTGTTTGAGTTGTACGTAGTGTACAATGCGCGTACCTAATAATCACCACTGAATAACATCGATCACCAACTGGAATTGAGGCTCGATAGCCGGTGGAGTAGCGTCTCCTGCTGGCGAGCACGGGGTAATGCTACAGCACCGCTCAGCGCCAGCGGTGGTGGTGGATGGTGGTGGTGGTGATTGGTTGTTGCTGCTGGTGGTGGTGGTGGGAATTCCGCGAGGTCGGTGCCCTGGGTAGAGAGGGGGCCACGTGAGGGACTGGTGGGGGGTGCAGGGGCCACGCGGTTAGCTACCCCCACGTGACGAGGGTGGTTGTGGCGATGGAGTGGGGGGGGGTCATGATGGTGGTGGTGGTGATGATGATAATGGTGGTGGTGATGATAGCTGTGATGATGATGGTTGTCGTGATGATGGTGGTGTGGTGATGATGGTTGTGGTGCTGATGATGATGGTGGTGGTGACGATGATGGTTGTGGTGTTGATGATGGTGGTGACGATGATGGTTGTGGTGTTGATGATGGTGGCAGTGGCGCTGAGAATGGTGGTGGATGGTGGTGATCATGATGTAACTGCGTAACTTTATGAAAGAGATATCAGGTGACAACCACACACTCACAACCACACACTCACAACCACAGGGTGTTTGGGGCAAGTGCTGTTAGCGAGCACCTATGAAGGTCAGCACACGAGGGGGTGGGTAACCAGCAGAGGTGGGACAAAGTCATTGTTATGCAAGTCCAAGTCGAGTCGCAAGTCATCAAATTCATGACTCGAGTCTGACTCGAGTCCAAGTCACATGACTCGAGTCCACATCTCATAGGTGGGACAAAGTCATTGTTATGCAAGTCCAAGTCGAGTCGCAAGTCATCAAATTCATGACTCGAGTCTGACTCGAGTCCAAGTCACATGACTCGAGTCCACACCTCTGGTAACCAGCATCACCCCCGGCCGCCTTTGTCTCCCCCAGTGCTGCCGCTGATGTTGATGATGATGATGTTGATGATGATGTTGATGATGATGATGTTGATGATGATGTTGATGATGATGATGTTGATGATGATGATGTTGATGATGATGTTGATGATGATGTTGATGATGTTGATGATGATGATGTTGATGATGTTGATGATGTTGATGATGATGTTGATGATGTTGATGATGATGTTGATGATGATGATGTTGATGATGTTGATGATGTTGATGATGATGATGTTGATGATGATGATGTTGATGATGTTAATGATGATGTTGATGATGATGTTGATGATGTTGATGATGTTGATGATGATGTTGATGATGTTGATGATGATGTTGATGATGATGATGTTGATGATGATTATGATGATGTTCATGATGATGTTGATGATGATGTTGATGATGATGTTGATGATGTTGATGATGATGTTGATGATGTTGATGATGATGATGTTGATGATGATGTTGATGATGTTGATGATGATGTTGATGATGATGTTGATGATGTTGATGATGATGATGTTGATGATGATGTTGATGATGATGATGTTGATGATGATGATGATGTTGATGATGTTGATGATGATGTTGATGATGATGATGATGTTGATGATGATGTTGATGATGATGATGTTGATGATGAGGATGTTCACGCGGCGCACTCCGAGTGGAGCGGCGCGAGGCGGCGCCTCCAGAATCTTCCGCGCCGCCACGAGGGGTCACGTGGGGTCTCGTGGTCACGTGGGGTCTCGGACGGGAGGCGCAGCCACCACCACCACCTCCTCCTCCTCCCATTCCATCCGCTCTCCCCTTCATCTCCCCCCCCCCCATGTCTATCTCCCCCGCGTGCCTCTCCCCCCGTCTCTCCCCGCGTGTCTCTCCCCCCGTCTCTCTCCCCCCGTGTCTCTACCCCAATGCCTCTCCCCGCGTGCCTCTCCCCCCGTCTCTCTCCCAGCGTGTCTCTCCCCCCGTCTCTCTCCCCCCGTGTCTCTCCCCCCCCCATGTCTTTCTCCTCGCGTGTCTCTCCCCGTGTCTCTCTCCCCCCCCCATGTCTATCTCCCCGCGTGTCTCTCCCCCCCCCATGTCTATCTCCCCCCCGTGCCTCTCCCCCCGTCTCTCTCCCCGCGTGCCTCTCCCCCCGTGTCTCTCCCCGCGTGTCTCTCGTCCCATGCGTCTCCCCCCGTGTCTCTCTCCAACATCTCCATGTCTCCTCCCGTCTCTCCCCGTGTCTCTCTCTCGCCATGTCTCTCTCTCCCCCTGCGTCTCTCTCCCCGTGTCTCTGTCCCGTGTCTCTCTCTCCCCCCCGTGTCTCTCTCCCCGTCTCTCTCCCCCCCCGTGTCTCTCTCCCCCCCGTGTCTCTCTCTCCCCCCCGTGTCTCTCTCCCCGTCTCTCCCCCCCCCCGTGTCTCTCTCTCGCTCCCCGTGTCTCTCTCCCCGCGTCTCTCTCCCCATGTCTCTCTCTCCCCCTGCGTCTCTCTCCCCGTGTCTCTCTCTCCCCCCCGTGTCTCTCTCCCTCCCCGTGTCTCTCTCCCCGCGTCTCTCTCCCCGTGTCTCGCTGCGGGGTGAACTCAGGCCGCGTGAACTGATTTAAACCCGAAGCGCTCGCGTGCACGGGGAGAGCGCGCGCGCGAGCGAGCGGAGGGATGGAGGGGAGAGTCGGGGTGGTGGGTGGGTGGGGAGAGAGGGGGGGGCACACACATGTACGTACTGTACTATAGATGTAGCTACGCATGCTCTTTGGTTCTTTCGGTGAAGTCACGTAGGTGAAAAAAATAAAATAAAAAATCTACGCATGCTCAGATATTTTATTCAACTGGAGCTGTCCAGGTCTGAGCTCCGGAGAATATACACCCCCCCACCCCCCACAAACCCCCCCTCTCTTCTTCCCCCCCATCCCCCGCCCCCCCCGGGATGTACGACTCGGGTAATATCCCATGATTATAACAACATCAAAATAAAGCAAGTTAAACTCAATCATAATCATATAGTGCACAAATGTACAACTTGACGCAGACCTTTAAGTCAATCCATGTGGAGGATTTTAAAAACCCGGGGACCCGGAGAGACAAATCCACGCGACCACGGGGGGGTAGAGAGAGAGACACGCAAACTCCAAATATACAAATATACAGCAGTAGCAGGCGTCAGGGTTGAGATCGAACCCACGACCTCCTGTACACCAGGCGAGGTAGTTAACATCCCCTAGCCACCGTGATGATGATGGAGATAGAGAGAGACACGCAAACTCCAAATATACAGCAGCAGCAGGCGTCAGGGTCGGGATCGAACCCACGACCTCCTGTACACCAGGCGCGGTAGTTAACATCTCCTAGCCACCGTGGCTGCTGTGGCCGGGAGTTGAACTCAGGTGACCGGCTTGGTGGCCACTGCTCCCCACATACAAGCCCGACGTTATCAGCAGCAGCAGCAGCAGCAGCCGGAACAACATCATCAGCAGCAGCATCAGCATCAGCAGCAGGAGCAGCAGCAGGCAGCGAGAGGCGCGCTCTGTCCACCGCTGGATGAAGCCCTCCCTCGCGCCGTGACGTCGGTCGAGCGAGTTGGTTGACCATACTTCACCACGCCGGTCCATCGCGGGTCGGTGAGGGCCTCAGGGGGTGGGGGTGGATGGGCGGGGGGGGGGTCCGTGCGGATGCCGCTCCTAGCGACCGACGTTGAACTCGGCTGGCTGGAGATTGAGCGTGCAGTGCGCTAACCACTGCACCACCACTCCCCACTCACACACACAGTGCGCTAACCACTGCGCCATCACTCCCCACTCACACACGCAGTGCGCTAACCACTGTTCCACCACTCCCCACTCACACACACAGTGCGCTAACCACTGCGCCACCACTCCCCACTCACACACGCAGTGCGCTAACCACTGCGCCACCACTCCCCACTCACACACACAGTGCGCTAACCACTGCGCCACCACTCCTCCCACACACATACACAGTGCGCTAACCACTGCGCCACCACTCCCCTTACACACACACGCAGTGCGCTAACCACTGCGCCACCCCTCCCCACTCAAACACGCAGTGCGCTAACCACTGCACTACCACTCCCCACACACACACAGTGCTCTAACCACTGCACCACCACTCCCCACTCAAACACACAGTGCGCTTACCACTGCACCACAACTCCCCACTCACACACGCAGTGCGCTAACCACTGCGCCACCACTCCCCACACACACACAGTGCGCTAACCACTGCACCACCACTCCCCACTCACACACGCAGTGCGCTAACCACTGCACCACCACTCCCCACACACACAGTGCGCTAACCACTCCACCACCACTCCCCACTCACACACGCAGTGCGCTAACCACTGCACCACTACTCGCCACTCCAACACACAGTGCGCTAACCACTGCACCACCACTCCCCATCCACACACAGATTGCGCTAACCACTGCACCACCACTTTCCACTCACACACACAGTGCGCTAACCACTACACCACCACTCCCCATCCACACACACATTGCGCTAACCACTGCGCCACCACTCCCCACACACACATAGTGCGCTAACCACTGCACCACCACTCCCTACTCCCCACACACAGTGCGCTAACCACTACACCACCACTCCCCACACACACACAGTGCGCTAACCATTGCGCCACTACTCCCCCTCCCACCCCCTGTATGCTAACCACTGCACCACCACTCCCCACACACACACAGTGCGCTAACCACTGCGCCACCACTCCCTTTCCCACCCCCTGTATGCTAACCACTGCACCACCACTCCCCACACACACACAGTGCGCTAACCACTGCGCCACACTCCCCACACACACACACGCAGTGCGCTAACCACTGCACCACCACTCCCCCCACACACAAACAGTGCGCTAACCACTGCGCCACCACTCCCCCTCCCACCCCCTGTATGCTAACCACAGCACCACCACTCCCCCCACACACACACAGTGCGCTAACCACTGCGCCACCACTCCCCCTCCCACCCCCTGTATGCTAATGGCCTCTGTCGAGGAAAGCGCCTCGCTGAGACTCGCCTCTGCTCTCAGGAGACGGGCCACATCTTGGTGCCACCTCAACGAAACTTTGCTCACCCTGGGAGCGACGGAGTTGCCGGTTGTACCGCCAATGATAGCTCAGCCAATGACAGCTCAGCCAATGATAGCTCAGCCAATGACAGCTCAGCCAATGATAGCTCAGCCAATGACAGCTCAGCCAATGATAGCTCAGCCAATGACAGCTCAGCCAATGATAGCTCAGCCAATGATAGCTCAGCCAATGATAGCTCAGCCAATGATAGCTCAGCCAATGATAGCTCAGCCAAGCGGCTTAGCACGGTGGGCTACGTACGGCGCGAAAGAAGTTCGACGTGCACACCGCACGCCGAGGACCCGGAACAAATCCACGCGACCACGAGGAGAGAGACACGCAGACTCCAAATACACAGCAGCAGCAGCAGGCGTCAGGGTTAGGATGGAGCCCACGACCTCCTGTACACCAGGCCGTGTGCGTGCGTCGTGTCGCGGTTCGTGCGCTACGCTACGAACCCGGAAACCCGAGTTCGATTCCCGCTCACGGCCAACACCGGCGACGGTTATCTCAACGGGTCCTGGGCCTCCCCCTAGGTCGACTCAGCCGCAAGTTAGCACCTCGTGCGGTGTGTAGTGAACATCGCTACTGGGGAGACAAAGGCGGCCGGGCGTGGTGCTGGCCACCCACCCCCTCGTGTGCCGTGTCGGCCTTCATAGGTGCTGCTCGCAAAAGGCACTTGACCCGACAGCCTGTTAGAGGCTACACGGGGGAGCTTTGTGTAGAGAACCCCCACAGCTCGCTCACCCCCCCCCCTCGCTCACCTTCCCCCCCCCCCCCCATCGCTCACCTTCCCCCCCCCCGCTCACCTTCCCCCTCCCCGCTCACCTCCCCCCCCCCATCGCTCACCTTCCCCCCCCCTCGCTCACCTTCCCTCGCTCACCCCCCCCCCATCGCTCACCTTACCCCCCCCGCTCACCTTCCCCCCCCCGCTCACCTTCCCCCCCCCTCGCTCACCTCCCCCCCTCGCTCACTCCCCCCTTCGCTCACCCCCCCCTCGCTCACCCCCCCCCTCACCTTCCCCCCCCCACGCTCACCTTCCCCCCCTCGCTCACCCCCCCCCCTCGCTCCCCCCCCCCCCTCGCTCCCCCCCTCTCCTCGCTCACCTCCCCCCCCTCGCTCCCTCCCCCCCCCTCGCTCACCCCCCCCCCCCCTCCCTCGCTCACCCCCCCCCCCCCCTCCCTCGCTCACCCCCCCCCCCCCGCTCACCTTCCCCCCTCGCTCCCATTCCCCCCCTCGCTCCCTCTCCCCCCCCTCGCTCACCCCCACCCCCCCGCTCACCCTCCCCCCCCCTCGCTCCCTCTCCCCTCCCTCGCTCACCCCCCCCCCCGCTCACCCTCCCCCCCCCTCGCTCCCTCTCCCCTCCCTCGCTCACCCCCCCCCCCGCTCACCCTCCCCCCCCCTCGCTCAAATTTCGAATGTCTTGCCGTGGTTTTCACACTTGATGATGATTTCTTGTGTTGCAGTCGAAACGTCGTGAGAATTGTATTGTTTTATATTTTTATTATTTTATTATTTCCATTCTACGTGACTGAAAGAACCCAGAATACGCCTCCCGCGTGTTAAACACGAAACATCTCGTCCACGAAACGTGGCAGGTAACAACGGGGGGTTCCAATGAGGCCTCGGAACAAGTCTGTTCTCATTACGTTGGAACAATCCCGGACTCAACTTGGGTCACTCGGATTGACATCTCTGAGCTGACGACGACGCTTGCCACGCTGGGTAATTGGGGTAACATCTCCCCCACGAAGTCAGACATAATTCTGTCCAACGCGATTACAACGTCAATTGGCATTGATAAAATTGCTTTCTAAATCCTTACAACAACAACAGCAGCAGCAGCAGCAGCGAAAACGAAGATCGCGATCTTTTCTTCAAACAAAAAGTCCAGTTGCATTCCCTTCGCCTATCGCCGATGTCAGACACTAACATCGTTGGACAAACGGAGTGCTTCAGATACCTGGGCTGACTGATTGATTCAAAAGTTACATTCCAACCCCCATATTTGATCACATTTCAAAGAAAATCCTAACCAAAACTAGGATTTTCTGTTTGTATCTAGAAACAAACATTGTGTTAACATTCGATTACGCCTGCAAAGTTTTCAAGCTACCACTGTTTGACTGCGGTGATGCTGTTTACAGATCAGCTCCTAATGGATCACTAATCAGACTCAACTCGCTTGATCAATCTGCTCTTCGATTTGCACGGGGACGTCCCATCGAGGACCCACCATCACTCGATGCGAGAAGAAATCCACATCGGGGCCCTGTTCATCCATAACATCTTTATTGGCAAAGTCTGCACTCTGCTTAGCTAATTCATACTGGTAGGAACCACCTGGTTCCACCAGCCAACAGGGGATTATTGTGTCCGTCCGTCGTGCATCCAAAAATGGGAGGGGTGGGGCTGGGTGGAGAGGGGAGGGTGGGGAGGGGCTGGGTGCGGAGGGTGGGGAGGGGTTGGGTGGGGAGGGTGGGGAGGGGCTGGGTGGGGAGGGTGGGGAGGGGCTGGGTGGGGAGGGTGGGGCTGGGTGGGGGGTGGGAGGGGTAGGGAGGGTGGGGAGTGGCTTGGTGGGGAGGGGAGGGTAGTGAGGGGCTGGGTGGGGAGGGTGGGGCTGGGTGTGGGTGGGAGGGGTTGAGCTGGGTAGGGAGGGGCTGGTCACCCCGTGGTGCCCTTATAAAACTCAACGTTTAACCTTCTCACGCCGGCTTGTGCCCACCCTCACAGTCGGGCATATTTGCGGAATACACCACGCCGCCGTTGACCCTGGCCATTGACCGAGCAACCCAACGTTCCTACCAGCTCCCTCCGCAGCAGGAATGTGTTTAACCCAATTGTCAAATACATCAAACTTAAGACGTCCATCTAATCGCCTTTAAACTACCCCAACAACAACAACAACAATTGGAATGGGTGACGAAGCTTTTGCCATTGCAACTGCGTTTCCTTCCTTGACATCATAAATAAACCTTACAAAAAGTATTCTGATGCAGAAGACTTGTGCTGGTTACAGCCACATTTGCCAATGCGATTTGTAAATTCGATTCTTAACAATGTACCCAGAGTAAAATGTGAATGTGCAATTTTACTGAGGGACTGTGCAGTGTTGTCTCGGTGTGGTCTGGCACTGTTTGTGTTGTTGTTGTTGTTGTTTTACTGCCCTTCCCAAGCTAGAGAATTGCTGTACTTATACAATGTGAACGTATCTACTTCGTATTGATTTGAGGGGCGCCACGGTAGTGTGATGAAGCTATTTTTCACAGATGTCCCGTAGGGGCACGGGGTCAAAACGTCACACCAACAAACGATACACAAACCGTACGAGTGGAGGAGATGTTAACTACCTCGCCTGGTGTGCAGGAGGTCGTGGGATTGATCCCGACCCTGACGCCTGCTGCTGTATATTTGGAGTTTGCGTGTCTCTCTCTCATCATCACGGTGGCTAGGAGATGTTAACTACCTCGCTTGGTACCCAGGAGGTCGTGGGTTCGATCCCGACCCTGACGCCTGCTGCTGCTGCTGCTGTAGATTTGGAGTTTGCGGTGTCTCTCTCTCTCCCCGTGGTCGCGTAGATTTTTTTTCTCGGGCTCTTCCAGGGTTTCCCCGTCCGCCTTTAGACCATCTCGATGTCATTGGCTGATATAAATGTCCACGCGATGGGTAGCCCACGTCGCTGAGCGATCATTTGTGGCCAGGTCGCTGCTGAAAAAGAAGCCAATCAATCAGTGGGGGCCTTACCTGGTAAAAAATAAACAATGGTTTCGTTTTATTTCTGTTTTTGAGTGCTTTGCTCACCTTAACTATACTTTCAACTCGCATGGTTTGTGTATCGTTCGTCGTTGTAACGTCCTGACCCCGTGCCCCGACGGGACGTCTGAGAAAAAGAGTTTTAGAGCTCATCGGATTCCTCCTCCTGCAGTAGAAATACAGATTCTGATGCCCTTGACTCTCGCATCGCTCTCCCCTCCTTCCACTCCCTCGTCTCTTGTGTTGGCGACGAGGTGTTGGTGTTGGTGATGAGGTGGTTGCCTTGGTGATGAGGTGGTTGCCTTGGTGACGAGGTGGTCGTCTTGGTGATGAGGTGGTCGTGTTGATGATGAGGTGGTTGCCTTGATGATGAGGTGGTGGTGTTGATGATGAGGTGGTTGCCTTGGTGACGAGGTGGTGGTGATGATGATGAGGTGGTTGCCTTGGTGACGAGGTGGTTGCCTTGGTGACGAGGTGGTCGTGTTGATGATGAGGTGGTTGCCTTGGTGATGAGGTGGTCGTGTTGATGATGAGGTGGTTGCCTTGGTGATGAGGTGGTGGTATTGATGATGAGGTGGTTGCCTTGGTGATGAGGTGGTGGTGTTGATGATGAGGTGGTTGCCTTGGTGACGAGGTGGTGGTGATAATGATGAGGTGGTTGCCTTGGTGACGAGGTGGTTGCCTTGGTGACGAGGTGGTCGTGTTGATGATGAGGTGGTTGCCTTGGTGATGAGGTGGTCGTGTTGACGATGAGGTGGTTGCCTTGGTGACGAGGTGGTGGTGTTGATGATGAGGTGGTTGCCTTGGTGACGAGGTGGTTGCCTTGGTGACGAGGTGGTCGTGTTGATGATGAGGTGGTTGCCTTGGTGACGAGGTGGTTGCCTTGGTGACGAGGTGGTTGCCTTGGTGATGAGGTGGTGGTGATGATGATGAGGTGGTTGCCTTGGTGACGAGGTGGTGGTGTTGGTGATGAGGTGGTTCCCTTGGTGATGAGGTGGTTCCCTTGGTGACGAGGTGGTCGTGTTGATGATTAGGTGGTTGCCTTGGTGATGAGGTGGTCGTGTTGATGATGAGGTGGTTGCCTTGGTGACGAGGTGGTGGTGTTGATGATGAGGTGGTTGCCTTGGTGACGAGGTGGTTGCCTTGGTGACGAGGTGGTCGTGTTGATGATGAGGTGGTTGCCTTGGTGACGAGGTGGTTGCCTTGGTGACGAGGTGGTTGCCTTGGTGATGAGGTGGTGGTGTTGATGATGAGGTGGTTGCCTTGGTGACGAGGTGGTGGTGTTGGTGATGAGGTGGTTCCCTTGGTGATGAGGTGGTTCCCTTGGTGACGAGGTGGTCGTCTTGGTGACGAGGTGGTGGTGTTGGTGACGAGGTGGTTGCCTTGGTGACGAGGTGGTTCCCTTGGTGACGAGGTGGTCGTCTTGGTGATGATGTGGTGGTGTTGGCGACGAGGTGGTCGTCTTGGTGACGAGGTGGTTGCCTTGGTGACGAGGTGTTGGTGACGAGGTGGTGGTGTTGGTGACGAGGTGGTCGTGTGATTAATCGCTGTCCAATCAACGAGCGCCGCTAGAGGCCGCTCTGCAATCGCCATGGCAACTGCCTCCTCGCACTAATACCCCCCCCCTCTCTCTCCTGCACTCTCTCTGCACTCTCTCTACCCCCTTTCTCTACCCTCTCTCTCTCTACCCCCTCCCTCTACCCCCCCTCTACCCCGTCTCTCTACCCCCTCTCTCTACCCCCTCTCTCTCTCTACCCCCCTCTCTCTCTACCCCTTCTCTCTACCCCCTCTCTCTACCCCCCCTCTCTCTCTCTACCCCCTCTCTTTACCCCCTCTCTCTCTCTACCCCGTCTCTCTACCCCCTCTCTCTACCCCCCTCTCTCTACCCCCCTCTCTCTCTACCCCCCCCCTCTCCCTACTCCACTCTTTTCCTTCTTTTTTTTTACGAACAGAGGAAACAAGAAGATGCTCGGTGTAGTCGGCACTTTGCTTCGTTCATCGTTTAGTTTTTTTCAATGCTTTGCTTTAAGAAACCCCCCCCCCCTCTTCTCTCTCAAATCTCTCTCTCCTCTCTCCCTACGCTCTCTTCTCCCTCCCTCTCCCCCGCGCCACCACTACATAATCATCATCATCTCGTCATCCATTACCATTCGCGTTGCCGGGGTAACCGTGCACTGCACAACTGCTCCCTCCCACCATCCTCTACCCCATCGAGTTAATGAATCGATTACTCTCCATCAACAGGTCGCGAGTTCAAATCCACATTTGGGGTGGGGTTGACTCAGCCCATCATCATTCCTCCTTTCAGGGTCGATAAAACGACTACCATTTGGTAAGGAATTCACAGATACGCGCCAGCCCGCCACAGGAACGTGGAATTTCCTCCACTAGCCCAGTGCCTTGATGCTCATTGGAGCCAGACATCGCCGTGACTCTGTCGCCGTCCAATCAGCGATCGCCACTAGAGGCCGCTCTAACGGTCGCCATGGCAACTGCCTCCCCACACCGATACCCACACCGAGCGAGAGAGAAGGGGGAGGGAGAGAGAAGTGAGAGAGGGCGAGAGGGATGGGAGGGACACGTTTGAGACTTGACTTTTAAATAACTTTGATTGCCGCCAGCAGCAACAGCACGGGAGGCGATTCCGATACGAAACACACAAAGTCACCAGCAAACAACAAACACTACAAATCCACGCGCTGTGCCGCTAAATGCACCGCGCGCAAGACACTGGAAGCACAGAGCAGCCGTCAGTGTCTCCAGCATCTTTTTCCTCGTTCTGTACACCGCCAACTTCGCCTGAGCACAGGCGAAGTTGGCGAGGTCATGGCGCTTGTTAGCCAGGTAAGGAAGGGAGAGAGAGAGAAGCGAAAGAGAGAAAGAAAGTTACAGCCACGGAGACACCGCGCTGGAGAGTTCAAGGGTTGGTGGGTCACAGCGAGAACCTTGAAACTCGCAACCTCTCGAGCTGAACAACAGGCGGCAGCACAGCAAGCGGCTTTCGTGCATCCATCTGTGCGGAGCTCCGAGCTGTATCCCCTCCACGGGCTTCTACGCGTTCCTCGCGCACACTCTCAGCCGGGAGTGTTGCACCGCGTAAGGCACTACCACTCAGCTACAGCATTGCCGTGCGCTGCGTCGCGATGACGCTCGCCACGAGTAAGCCCAGCGAAATTCCCCGACATGAAGCGGTGGGCAGGAACCTCTGGGTCCCATCGCTCCATCTCCGCAGCCGTCGCCCTCCTTTGGATGCCGCTCCGTCACCAGTCTCGGCCATCATCGCCCCCACCCCTCTCTCTCCCCCCCCCCCCTCCAGGGTGAGACGCCCCCTGCCCGGTCCCTCTGACTGCCCCTGGCAGGGCGCCGCGATGGCGAGACGGCGGCGAGATAGGAACGACCTCGCCTGGTGTGCAGCGGGTTCATGGGTCCAATCCCGACCCTGACGCCTGCTGCTGCTGTATATTTCGAGTTTGCGTGTCTCTCTCTCTCATCATCATCACGGTGGTTAAGAGATGTTAACTACCTCGCCTGGTGTACAGGTCGTGGGTTCGATCCCGACCCTGACGACGCCTGCGGCTGTATATTTCGAGTTTGCGTGTCTCTCTCATCATCATCACGGTGGCTAGGATATGTTAACTCCATCGCCTGGTATACAGGAGGTCGTGGGTTCGATTCCGACCCTGACGCCTGCTGCTGCTGCTGCTGTATATTTGTAGTTTGCGTGTCTCTCTCTCTCCCCGTGGTCTCGTGGATTTTTCTCCGGGTTCTCCGGTTTTTTCCCTCCACATTTAGAATCGCCATCATGCCTTTTAGAGTATTTGGCCGCTAGGAATGTGCACGCGATGATGATGATGATGATAGGCCACTTCGTTGAGCTATCATTTGTGTCCAGGTCGCTTCTGCAAACGAGTTGTATCGCTCAGTGGGCCTCGCCTGGTAAAAATAAAATAAAAGTTTGTTTAAAAATACTGGAAGAATCCGATGAGTTTTAAAGCTCTTTTCACGGATGTCCGTTAGGGGCAGTTCAGAACGTTACGACAAAAAAAAAACCACGGCCTCGGAGTCCAAGTGTAATGCGGGCGTAAACGGCTTCGCGGATATGACGTCATGGGGGGGAGGAGTTAGGTCACGTGGGAGAGAGGGGTGAGGTCTTAAGGGAGAGATACCGGAAGAGACGGGAGAGTGTGGGAGACAGAGTTAGAGTGAGGCCACGCAGGGCGGAGGTCGAGGAGTGGCGAGATCGCCACACACACGGGGAAGTAAGACTTGGCACCGTCGGCCAGCGGTGACCAAGCGCGGAGGAACGACGGGCAGCGGTGGTGCTGCAGTGAGGGCAGCGGTGGAGCTGCAGTGAGGGCAGCCGGAGGGCTGCACAGGGGATCTGCAGCGGAGCTGCAGAGGTGTGGAGGCTACGGGAGCGAGCGCAGCTATGGAGCTGCCAAGGGGAGAGCTCTGAGCGAAGGCCGTGTGGGAAAAGTGTAAGAACCCGAATAAAGGACAACGGAGACAGACCCAGGATCGAGTCCTTTATTACACAAGTATAAGACAGGTAAACACAGCGGCTCCACACGTCGTAGTAGCAGGAAGCTTTAGCAACCAATATCATCCATAATAGATGTTTTTTGTTAGGTTAGATCGCGTAAATATATAAATGTGTCGTTCAACCCGCCACCACCCGACACAGCCAACTAGTAAGGGTTGTCACGTTAACAGAACGTGCCAATTCATCACTAGTACAGCACTGGTGTGTAGTGTATATTGTAGTGTATAGTAGTGTAGTGTATAGTGTAGTGTATAGTAGTGTATAGTGTAGTGTATAGTAATGTAGTGTATAGTGTAGTGTATAGTAGTGTAGTGTATAGTGTAGTGTATAGTAGTGTAGTGTATAGTGTAGTGTAAAGTAGTGTATAGTATAGTGTAAAGTAGTGTATAGTGTAGTGTATAGTAGTGTAGAGCTATCAAGCTCTTTTTCACAGATGCCCAGTATAGGGGCACGGGGTCAGCACGTGACAACAACAACAACAACAACCGATACACAAACGATTCGAGATAAAAGTATAGTTCAGCAAATCACTCACAAACAGAAATGAAACCAAACCATTTGTTCGTAATTTTACCGAGTCAGGCCCACTAAGCTATCGGCATCTGCTATCAGAAGCGAGCTGGCCGCAAACGACATCTCAACGAAGGGGGTCTTATCATCGCGTGGACATTGATAGCAGCCCAACCATCTCGATGCACGTTCATTACAAACGTGGACCTCAACGAAAAAATGTCTCGACCCTCTAAACCATTGCTCCCCCCCACCCCTCACCAACTGCATAGTTCGCTACCACCATCATGCGTATGAATCACTCCGCCTGTTAACCCAGCAAAGCCTCGCCGAGTCTCAAGAGTGCTTTTCAGGAGGGTCCTGCCAGCTATTCGCAGTAGTGGGGGGACGTGTGTGGGGGGTGGGGGGCAATGTGGCCGCTATTGCTGCTGCTGCTGCTGCTGTGGTGAGCGGTGGTGCAGCGGTCAGCGCGACGGCCCGAGTTTGAAAGCCGCTCACGGCCGACACCAGTGACGATTATGTGAACCGGTCATGGGCCTCACCTAGGTCGACTCGGCCTCAAATTAGTACCTGGTGCGATGTGTAAATATCGCCACTGGGGAGACAAAGGCGGCCGGGCGTGGTGCTGGCCACCAACCCCACAGTCTGTTAAGGTTACACGGGTGGTCTTTGTCTTTGCCGCTGTGTGTGATCCCTGCTAAAGTGACCTGCAGGGCATGTCATCAGCACGGATGGGGGTGGTTTGGGCCAATGGCAGTTCCACTGTGAGTGTGGCTTCAGCTATGGGGAGGAGGAGCTCTATGCTCGTGTTGCTCTGACGTACAACGCATTAACGATGTGCCTTGCTTGCTACCCCAGACCACCATCACCACGACCATCACATTCACCACCATCATGGCTATCATCGCCACCATCGCTATCATCATCATCAGCACCTCCACCACCACCATCAGTTGTTGCTTGTGTTCAAACGATGCTGCAGGGAAGTTGCACTCCCAGAAGGAGAGCCCGTGTGGCTGATGAGATGGGTAAATGCAAAAAACGTAGTTCTGATTGTTTTAATTTGGAGGGGCAGACATGTGATGGAGGTTGCGGATCTTTTTTTTTCGGTTTATTCAAATTCTACTTCATGCTGATGACTCTGTTGGTGAGGGGGGGGGCGTGCTGATGATTCTGTTGGTGAGGGGGGGGGGGCGTGCTGATGATTCTGTTGGTGAGGGAGGGGGCGTGCTGATGACGCTGTTGGTGAGGGGGGGGCGTGCTGATGACTCTGTTGGTGAGAGGGGGGCGTGCTGATGACGCTGTTGGTGAGGGGAGCCGTGCTGATGATTCTGTTGGTGAGGGGGGGGGCGTGCTGATGACTCTGTTGGTGAGGGGGGGGGGCGTGCTGATGATTCTGTTGGCGAGGGAGGGGGCGTGCTGATGATTCTGTTGGCGAGGGAGGGGGCGTGCTGATGATTCTGTTGGTGAGGGAGGGGGCGTGCTGATGACGCTGTTGGTGAGGGGGGGGGGGCGTGCTGATGACTCTGTTGGTGAGAGGGGGGCGTGCTGATGACGCTGTTGGTGAGGGGAGCCGTGCTGATGATTCTGTTGGTGAGAGGGGGGCGTGCTGATGACTCTGTTGGTGAGAGGGGGGCGTGCTGATGACTCTGTTGGTGAGGGGGGGGGGCGTGCTGATGACGCTGTTGGTGAGGGGGGGGGGCGTGCTGATGACGCTGTTGGTGAGGGGGGGGCGTGCTGATGACTCTGTTGGTGAGGGGGGGGGGCGTGCTGATGACTCTGTTGGTGAGGGGGGGGGCGTGCTGATGACGCTGTTGGTGAGGGGGGGGGCGTGCTGATGACTCTTTTGGTGAGGGGGGGGGGGCGTGCTGATGACTCTGTTGGTGAGGGGGGGGGCGTGCTGATGACTCTGTTGGTGAGGGGGGGGCGTGCTGATGATTCTGTTGGTGGGGGGGGGGGCGTGCTGATGACTCTGTTGGTGAGAGGGGGGCGTGCTGATGACTCTGTTGGTGAGGGGGGGGGGCGTGCTGATGACGCTGTTGGTGAGGGGGTGGGCGTGCTGATGACGCTGTTGGTGAGGGGGGGGGGCGTGCTGATGACGCTGTTGGTGAGGGGGGGGCGTGCTGATGATTCTGTTGGTGGGGGGGGGGGGGCGTGCTGATGACGCTGTTGGTGAGGGGAGCCGTGCTGATGATTCTGTTGGTGAGGGGGGGGCGTGCTGATGACGCTGTTGGTGAGGTGAGGGGTGGGGGCGTGCTGATGACTCGCTTGGTGAGGGGTGGGGGGGCGTGCTGATGATTCTGTTGGTGGGGGGGGGGCGTGCTGATGACGCTGTTGGTGAGGTGAGGGGTGGGGGCGTGCTGATGATTCTGTTGGTGAGGGGGGGGGGGCGTGCTGATGACTCTGTTGGTGGGGGGGGGGGCGTGCTGATGATTCTGTTGGTGAGGGGTGGGGGCGTGCTGATGACTCTGTTGGTGGGGGGGGGGCGTGCTGATGATTCTGTTGGTGGGGGGGGGGCGTGCTGATGACTCTGTTGGTGAGGGGGGGGGCGTGCTGATGATTCTGTTGGTGAGGGGGGGGGGCGTGCTGATGACTCTGTTGGTGAGGGGGGGGGGCGTGCTGATGACTCTGTTGGTGAGGGGGGGGGGGCGTGCTGATGATTCTGTTGGTGGGGGGGGGGGGGCGTGCTGATGACTCTGTTGGTGAGGGGGGGGGCGTGCTGATGACTGTTGGTGGGGGGGGGGGCGTGCTGATGACTCTGTTGGTGAGGGGGGGGGCGTGCTGATGATTCTGTTGGTGGGGGGGGGGGGCGTGCTGATGATTCTGTTGGTGAGGGGGGGGGGCGTGCTGATGACTCTGTTGGTGGGGGGGGGGGGCGTGCTGATGACTCTGTTGGTGAGGGGGGGGGGGCGTGCTGATGACTCTGTTGGTGAGGGGGGGGGGCGTGCTGATGACTCTGTTGGTGAGGGGGGGGGGGCGTGCTGATGATTCTGTTGGTGGGGGGGGGGCGTGCTGATGATTCTGTTGGTGAGGGGGGGGCGTGCTGATGACTCTGTTGGTGAGGGGGGGGGGCGTGCTGATGACTCTGTTGGTGAGGGGGGGGGGGCGTGCTGATGATTCTGTTGGTGAGGGGGGGGGCGTGCTGATGACTCTGTTGGTGAGGGGGGGGGCGTGCTGATGACTCTGTTGGTGAGGGGGGGGGGCGTGCTGATGATTCTGTTGGTGGGGGGGGGGGCGTGCTGATGACTCTGTTGGTGGGGGGGGGGGCGTGCTGATGACTCTGTTGGTGAGGGGGGGGGCGTGCTGATGACTCTGTTGGTGAGGGGGGGGGCGTGCTGATGACTCTGTTGGTGAGGGGGGGGGCGTGCTGATGACGCTGTTGGTGAGGGGGGTGGGGCGTGCTGATGACTCTGTTGGTGAGGTGAGGGGGGGGGGCGTGCTGATGACTCTGTTGGTGAGGTGAGGGGGGGGCGTGCTGATGACGCTCTTGGTGAGGTGAGGGGTGGGGCGTGCTGATGATTCTGTTGGTGAGGTGAGGGGTGGGGGCGTGCTGATGACGCTCTTGGTGAGGTGAGTGGGGGGGGTGCTGATGATTCTGTTGGTGAGGTGAGGGGGGGGGCGTGCTGATGATTCTGTTGGTGAGGTGAGGGGTGGGGGCGTGCTGATGACGCTCTTGGTGAGGTGAGGGGGGGGGGCGTGCTGATGATTCTGTTGGTGAGGTGAGGGGGGGGGGGCGTGCTGATGATTCCGTTGGTGAGGTGAGGGGTGGGGGCGTGCTGATGACGCTCTTGGTGAGGTGAGTGGGGGGGGTGCTGATGATTCTGTTGGTGAGGTGAGGGGGGGGGCGTGCTGATGATTCTGTTGGTGAGGTGAGGGGTGGGGGCGTGCTGATGACGCTCTTGGTGAGGTGAGGGGGGGGGGGGCGTGCTGATGATTCTGTTGGTGAGGTGAGGGGGGGGGGGGCGTGCTGATGATTCCGTTGGTGAGGTGAGGGGGGGGGGGGCGTGCTGATGATTCTGTTGGTGAGGTGAGGGGGGGGGGGCGTGCTGATGATTCTGTTGGTGAGGTGAGGGGTGGGGGCGTGCTGATGACGCTCTTGGTGAGGTGATGGGGGGGGCGTGCTGATGATTCTGTTGGTGAGGTGAGGGGGGGACATGCTGATGACTCTGTTGGTGAGGTGAGGGGGGGGGCGTGCTGATGACTCTGTTGGTGATGTTGCCGGGTTGGGTTGACCTCACGCGCGTTATGTAATTGCGCGCCGGATGACGTCAGGCACTTCGGAATCGCCGGCCGAGGATCAATTACTCTTCAGTCTGCGGAATCGATTTCTTTCGCAGGAATCGCAAGAGCGTCGCCATGGCAACAACAGAGGCGGTTGGGGGGGGGTGACGAGCAGGGGGAGGGGGTCGACGGGGGGAGGGGAGGGGGTGGGGAGGGGGAGGACGGGAGGGGGGGTGGAGGGGAGGGAGGGTGGAGGGGAGGGGAGGGGGAGGAGGGAGGGGCGGGGCTGGGGCAAGCGGGTTCACGCGATGAGAACAGAACGTCCTGGTGCTGATGGTGATGATGGATACATGGGGGAGGAGGATGAGCGGGGCTGGTTATGATAATGGTGGTCGTGGTAGCTTAATTGATGATGATGATGGAGAATATGGTGGTGATGGTGTTAATTGTGATGATGGTGGTGATGGTGGTGATGGTGGTGAGAACTATGATGATGGTGGTGGTGGTGATAAGTGAGGATGGTCGCCATGGTAATCCGATTGTGGCGGTCGTTGTTGTCAATATGTTGATGATATAGATGTTGATGGTGGTGGTAGTGATGATGGTGGTGGTGGTGATGGTGGCGTTGATGATAAGGGATATGGTGGTGATGGTGGTGAGGGGCAGGGGTAGTTGGAGAGCACGGGGGGGAGAGGTGAGAGTGTGGAGAGGGTGTCGAGGGAGTGTGGAGAGGGAGTGAGAGGGAGGAGAGAGTGTGGGGTGAGAGAGAGGCGAGGGTGAGGGGAGTGAGAGGGAGGGTGAGGGGTGAGGGTGAGGGGGAGAGTGAGTGAGTGAGTCAGAGGGAGGGAGAGGGAGTCGAGGGTGAGGGGAGTGAGAGGGAGTGAGAGGGTGAGGGGTGAGGGTGAGAGGGAGTCGAGAGTGAGGGGAGAGTGAGGGGTGAGTGTGGAGAGGGAGTCGAGGGAATGTGGAGAGGGAGTGAGAGGGAGGGTGAGGGGTAAGGGTGAGGGGGAGAGTGAGTGAGTCAGAGGGAGGGAGAGGGAGTCGAGGGTGAGGGGAGAGTGTGGAGTGAGAGAGAGAGGCGAGGGTGAGAGGGAGTGAGGGGAGTGAGAGGGTGAGGGGGAGAGGGAGTGAGGAGAGGGAGGGAGGGAGCGCGAGGCGATGTGGCGCGCGAGAGGAATGTGGGAGTGTGGGTCACGTCGCCCTTTCCACGCAGAGGCGACTGCGCCCGAGACTGAAAACACAAGCCCCGTGCCACCACTCACTCACCACGCTCACTCGCCACTTGCCAGGCTCACTCACCACTAATTACCCAGGCTTACTCACCCACCTTACTCGCCTGTCACTCACCACTCACCAGGCTTACTCACCACTCACTCACCCACTCACCACGCTCACTCACCACTCACCAGGCTCACTCACCACTCACTCACTCATTCACCCACTCACTCACCCACTCACCACGCTCACTCACCACTCACCAGGCTTACTCACCCACCTTACTCGCCTGTCACTCACCACTCACCAGGCTCACTCACCACTCGCCATTCATCAGGCTCACTCACCACTCACCCACTCACTCACTCACCCACTCACCCACTCACCAGGCTTACTCACCATTCATCAGGCTCACTTACCACTCATTCACCCACTCACTCACCCACTCACCAGGCTTACTCACCATTCATCAGGCTCACTCACCACTCACTCATTCATTCACCCACTCACTCACTCACCCACTCACCACCACTCATCGGACTCACCAGGAACTTATTCTTCAGGAATATTTACACATCCTGTACGTGTGCGTGAGTCTGTGTGTGTGTGAGTCTGTGTGTGTGAGTCTGTGTGCGTGAGTCTGTGTGTGTGTGAGTCTGTGTGTGCGTGAGTCTGTGTGTGTGTGCGTGAGTCTGTGTGTGTGTGCGTGAGTCTGTGTGTGTGTGTCTGTGTGTGTGTGAGTCTGTGTGTGTGAGTGTGTGTGCGTGAGTCTGTGTGTGTGTGAGTCTGTGTGTGTGTGCGTGAGTCTGTGTGTGTGTGCGTGAGTCTGTGTGTGTGCGTGTGTGTCTGTGCGTGGGGATTGATCGTGTAGCGGTTAGCGCTGCGCTTCGCAACGAACCCGGCGTCTCGGAGTTCGATTCCCGCTCACGGCTAACGCCAGTGACGATTATCTGAACCTGTCCTGGGCCTCCCCTAGGTCGACTCAGCCTCAATTGAGTACTTGGTGCGGTGTATAAAAGCATCCCCACTGGGGAAACAAAGGCGGTCCGGCGCGGTGCTGGCCACCCACCCCTTCGTGCGCCGTGCCGGCCTTCTTAATAGGTGCTCACAAACAGAACTTGCCCCAGCAGTCTGTTGAAGGCTATCCGGGGGATCTTTGTCTGTGTGTCTGTGTGCGCGTGCGATGTGTCTGTGTGTGTCTGTGTGTGTCTGTGTGCGCGTGCGATGTGTCTGTGTGTGTCTGTGTGTGTCTGTGTGCGCGTGCGATGTGTCTGTGTGTGTCTGTGTGTGTCTGTGTGCGCGTGCGATGTGTCGGTGTGTGTCTGTCTCGCAGCCAAGAGAATGCGTCGGCACAGTTTGTACTTTGGCAAAGAGCGTGCAGGGGGGGGTGAGGGTGTGTGGGGGGGTGAGGGTGTGTGGGGGGTGAGGGAGGGTGTGTGTGGGGGGGGGGTGTGTGTGGGGGGGGGTGAGGGTGTGCGTGTGTGGGGTAAGGGTGTGCGTGTGTGGGGTGAGGGTGTGCGTGTGCGTGTGTGGTTGTGTTGGGGGGAGGGTGTGTGTGTGGGGGGTGAGGGTGTGCATGCGTATGGGGGGGGGGGAGGTGTGGGGGGAGGCAATGTTGCCGCTACTGCTGCTGCTGCTGTGGGGAGCGGTGGTGCAGCAGTCAGCGCGACGCTGCGCTACGAACCCGGCGACCCGAGTTCAAATGCCGCTCACGGCCGACACCAGTGACGATTATGTGAGCAGGTCCTGGGCCTCCCCTAGGTCGACTCGACCTCAAATGAGTACCTGGTGCGATGCGTAAATATCGCCACTGGGGAGACAAAGGCGGTCGGGCGTGGTGCAGGCCACCCACCATTCCGGCCTTCATAGGTGCTGCTCGCTAACAGCACTTGCCCCAACAGTCTGTCACGTTTGTTTATGTGTTTGTCTATGTGTGTGTTTGTCTGTGTGTTTGTTTGTGTGTGTGTGTCTGTGTGTGTGTCTGTCACGTGTGTTTGTGTGTGTGTGTCTGTCACGTGTATTTGTCTGTGTGTGTGTCTGTGTGTGTGTGTGTGTCTGTGTGTGTGTGTGTCTGTCACGTGTATTTGTCTGTGTGTGTGTGTCTGTGTGTGTGTGTGTCTGTCACGTGTATTTGTCTGTGTGTGTGTGTCTGTGTGTGTGTGTGTCTGTCACGTGTATTTGTGTGTGTGTTTTGTCTGTGTGTGTGTGTGTGTCTGTGTGTGTCTGTGTGTGTGTTTGTCATGTGTGTTTGTGTGTGTGTTTGTCTGTGTGTGTGTCTGTGTGTGTGTTTCTGTGTGTGTCTGTCACGTGTGTTTGTGTGTGTGTTTGTCTGTGTCTGTGTGTGTCTGTGTGTGTTTGTCACGTGTGTTTGTGTGTGTTTCTGTGTGTGTCTGTGTGTTTGTCACGTGTGTGTGTCTGTGTGTGTGTTTGTCTGTGTGTGTGTCTGTGTGTGTGTTTCTGTGTGTGTCTGTCACGTGTGTTTGTGTGTGTGTTTGTCTGTGTGTGTCTGTGTGTGTTTGTCACGTGTGTTTGTGTGTGTGTTTGTGTGTGTGTTTGTGTGTGTTTCTGTGTGTGTCTGTGTTTGTCACGTGTGTTTGTGTGTGTCTGTGTGTGTTTGTGTGTGTCTGTGTGTGTGTCTGTGTGTTTGTCACGTGTGTTTGTGTGTGTGTGTTTGTCTGTGTGTGTGTCTGTGTTTGTCTGTGTGTGTGTGTGTTTGTCTGTGTGTGTGTCTGTGTGTGTGTTTGTCTGTGTGTGTGTGTCTGTGTGTGTGTGTCTGTGTGTGTCTGTGTGTGTGTTTGTCACGTGTGTTTGTGTGTGTTTGTGTGTGTGTCTGTGTGTTTGTCACGTTTGTTTGTGTGTTTGTCTGTGTGTGTGTCTGTGTTTGTCTGTGTCTGTGTGTTTGTCTGTGTGTGTGTGTCTGTGTCTGTGTGTGTTTGTCACGTGTGTTTGTGTGTTTGTCTGTGTGTGTGTTTGTCTGTGTGTGTGTCTGTGTATGTGTTTGTCACTTGTGTTTGTGTGTGTGTGTGTTTGTGTGTGTGTGTTTGTCTGTGTGTGTGTGTCACGTGTGTCTGTGTGTGTTTGTCTGTGTGTGTGTCTGTGTATGTGTTTGTCACGTGTGTTTGTGTGTGTGTCTGTCACTGTGTGTGTGTCTGTCACGTGTGTTTGTGGGTGTGTGTGTGTCTGTGTGTGTGTCTGTGTCTGTGTGTGTCTGTCACGTGTGTTTGCGGGTGTGTGTGTGTCTGTGTGTGTGTCTGTGTATGTGTTTGTCACGTGTGTTTGTGTGTGTGTCTGTCACTGTGTGTGTGTCTGTCACGTGTGTTTGTGGGTGTGTGTGTGTCTGTGTGTGTGTCTGTGTGTGTGTCTGTCACGTGTGTTTGCGGGTGTGTGTGTGTCTGTGTGTGTGCGTCTGTGTGTGTGCGTCTGTGTGTGTGCGTGCTTGGTCGCGGCCACCGGTGGTGTTGCATCTCTCAGTCATCCCGAAGTTCACCTGAGCGCGTCCCGTGACCTTCACGTGGTCTCAACGCGTACACCTATCCTGGCACCAGCGCTGCGGTGGCGAGTGTTGCTGTTGTTGTTGATGCTTTTTGTTTTGTCCGAGTATGATGACACTCGTACGGATTTGAATAACAATCTAAGAGCCTCCAAATCCGCTATTGTTGAGCTGATCCGGCCTACGACTCGCGATCAATGTGTTCGTATCATGGCCCACCCACCGATGCATTATAAGGTGGCACTCATTACCCACAAAGCGCTTCTTGCCACAAGTGAACTGGCAATAGACCTCGCCCATCCCGTCAAGAAGCTTAGACCACCATCCACGCCGGCTCCGCTCATCCTCGCAGCGGCGGTGGCCCCATCGCGCGGCGCTTTCGGATGCGCCGCTTCTGCGGCCGTCTGGAACGCTCTTCTCCTTCCGATATTCGGGAGCCACTGGGAGCTGCGATGCACTTTTAAAACCTACGTTGACAAACTCATTTCTTTAGAGCTATTTTAGTTTCGTGTGTGTGTGGAGTTTGTGGTCCTTGCCACGCGCTTCCGCCTAGCGCGGTTGGCCACGTACGGTGCGAACGAAGCTCAATGTACGTACACAACATGCCCGTGCATAGGCAAGGTAAGGTAAAAGGTCAAAAGCAACGAGCCTCCATTTACCCTACCTTTTACCCTTACCCCATACAAATGACCCGATTACAGGGTAATTACTGGGGCACTACTACACATGAACAAGGTTTCTAACAGGTAAATGCGAGGTAGAGCGCTTTATTAATATAGAATACTCTCGATGATTCCAATTCTAAATGGAGGCCACGGACTGCGCCACGGAGCTTTTAGCGAGCGGTAAACACAAGGCGTTTACCGGGTAATTCTTCCACGCTACCTTTACCCTACCGAGGAATTCCTCCACGCTACCTTTACCCTTTACCTTACCCCTTGGCATGTCGACACCTTTACCCTTTTACCCGGTTAAAAGGGTAAGTGACCTTACCTTGCTGAGGCCTACGCCGTGCATCCAATTGATCAACCCTGCCTGCGTCCTGTCACAGGCGCTCTGTGGGTTGGTGGAGGCACCGGCGAATCACCTACACCTACACCACCACCTACACCACCTACACCTACACCACCACCTACACCACCACCTACACCACCACCTACACCACCTACACCTACACCACCACCTACACCACCACCTACACCACCTACACCACCTACACCTACACCACCTACACCTACACCACCACCTACACCACCTACACCTACACCACCACCTACACCACCACCTACACCACCACCTACACCACCTACACCTACACCACCACCTACACCACCACCTACACCACCTACACCAACACCACCACCTACACCACCACCTACACCACCACCTACACCACCTACACCTACACCACCACCTACACCACCACCTACACCACCTACACCTACACCACCACCTACACAACCACCTACACCACCACCTACACCACCACCTACACCACCACCTACACCACCTACACCACCACCTACACCACCACCTACACCACCTACACCTACACCACCACCTACACCACCACCTACACCACCACCTACACCACCACCTACACCACCACCTACACCACCTACACCTACACCACCACCTACACCACCACCTACACCACCTACACCTACACCACCACCTACACCACCACCTACACCACCACCTACACCACCACCTACACCACCACCACCATTCATTGCCTCCTGTTGATGGGAAGGCGAGCTCTGATTTATCTTGCAGTCGTTTTGTTTTCTCCCGTCGCTGTTCTTTCCTCCTTTTCGTTTGTTTGACTTTCGTCATTTTGGTGACCCCCAGACCACTCGGGCAAGTGAGACTCAGTCGCGCTTACCTTGAGATCTCACCCCGGTTTTTGAGAATCAACTTGAACCTCAGAACCACCATCCCACACTCTAAATCACGTTCTAACTATAATTGTGTGACAATTATTTTTTTACATAATAGAGGGGTTTTTTTTTTAGGTTAGATCGCGTAAATATATAAATGTTTCGTTAAACCCGCCACCACCCGACGCAGCCAACTAATAAGGCTTGTCATGTAAACATAAATGTTCTTTTTACCAGATAAAGCCCACCGAGTTGTCATCTATAGCTCTTTTTTCAGAAGCGACCTTAGTTCACAGATGATAGATCGACGAGAGCGGCGTATCATCACGTGGAAATGCATCGCAGCCAAAAACCCCAAACGCATGACGCTGATTTTAAATGTGGAGGGGAAAACCCGGAGGACCCGGAGGGAAAAAAAGTCCACGCGACCACGGGACGAGAGCATGAAAGAGACACGCAAACTCCAAATATACAGCAGCAGGCGTCAGGTTCGGGATCGAACCCACAACTTCCTCCATACCAGTCGAGGTAGTTAACGTCTCGTAGCCACCGTGATGATGAGAGCGAGAGACACACAAACTCCAAATATACAGCAACATGCGTCAGGGTCGGGATCGAACCCACGAACTCCTGTACACCAGGCGAGGTAGTTAACATCTCCTAGCCACCGTCATTATGATGAGAAAGAGAGAGACACGCAAACTCCAAATATGCAACAGCAGGCGTCAGGGTCGGGATCGAACCCACGAACTCCTGCACACCAGGCGAGGTAGTTAACATCTCCTAGCCACCATGATGATGAGAGAGAGAGAGAGATACGTAAACTCCAAATATACAGCAGCAACAAGCGTCAGGGTCGGGATCGAACCCACGACCTCCGGCATACCAGACGAGACAGGTAACAAATGAGGGCCTAAGGAACGTATTACCCCGCGGGTTGAGCCTTTTCCCAGCCTAGCACCGCTCACAACACAACAGCGAGCGAGCTCCTACCAGCGTGACACCACGGTGACACGGCACGAATTAAAATGCAATGTTCCGTTCATGTTGAGCGCGCGTCATCGTTCGTGACAACCGCCTCTCACAAGCGCCGAGCAAGCGCAGGGAGAGCTGGGAGCAGTGCCGGATGAAGCGAGTGCAGCGCCTGTAGCGTTTGTTGTAAAGTGGCTCTAAATAAAATAAAAAACACGTAAATATTTAAACACACACAAATTTGTAACTTGCATAGTAAAGTAATTGTGTGTTTTTTTCATTTGCTATACAGCCAGATAATATGACAAATCGCAAACCTTAAACACCCCAGTCGTTCATAAAAGTTGAAGGGCGGTATAGTACTATAGTAATAGAGCAAGTACAGAATCACTGAACCTGAATTGATGGCTTGAAAGCATTTATCGCGGGGCCCTTGAAAGTGCAGGGCCCGTAGCTATTACACATGTAGTAGCTACTACACATGTAGTAGCTACTACACATGTAGTAGCTACTACACGTGTAGTAGCTACTACACATGTAGTAGCTACTACACGTGTAGTAGCTACTTTTGCTACGAGGATAATCCGGCACCGGCTTAAATTCACGCGGCCGGACGCTGAGCCGGTGCCCAAACAGTTGCCCCGAGCTCTGCGCTCCTCTGCGTATCGAGATGTTTTGAGTCATTTAAAAGCGAGTGCGCTTCTACTGTGCGGAAGGAAAGCGGAGCAGCCGAGCGGGAAGAGCAAAACAAAATACCCGCGCGTGCGTGAGTACGAGGGGCCCCAACAACACTCGCTTCCATACAGAAGGGACAGATGGGTATTAGTCCACACGTTGTTGTGCCACCGATCAGATTAGGGAAGGAAGGGTGAGCGAGTGTGGGCTGCTGCAGGTGAGTAGGCGAGGGGGGGGCTGTCATGGTCGTACTTCGCAGGGCTCGGGAGGACAGGCTGGGTCGGCTCCACGTGTTGAGTCTGCGAGGTTTCCGAGTCCGTCGTTCCGCGCCGCACCCTGAATGAGTTTGTGCTCTCACTGCGATGAAGTAGGGAGCGCTGGGCAGGAGCGAGCGAGGCTGTGGGGACCGATACCTCAAAACTATTTTATTTTTGTAACTATTTTTTTTTATTTTACGAGGTAAGGCTAACCGAGCTATAGTGTAGCTTTCTTTCAGAAGCGACCTGGTCACAAATAATTGCTCAACCAAATGGCTGATCGTTTGGAAATGTATGCCAGTAGCCAAAAACTCTAAACGCGTGATGTTGTTGATTCTAAATGTGGAGGGAAAACCCGGAGGACCCCGGATAAAAATCCACGCGACCACGAGGAGAGAGAGAGACACCGCAAACTCCAAATATACAGCAGCAGGCGTCAGGGTCGGGATCGAACCCACCACCTCCTGTATACCAGGCGAGGTAGTTAACATCTCCTAGCCACCGTGATGATGATGAGAGAGAGACACGCAAACTCCAACTATACAGCAGCAGCAGGCGTCAGGGTCGGGATCGAACCCACGGCCTCCTGCACACCAGGCTACGAGCAGGAGGTCACGGGACAGACCTCGGTGCCGTGGGTTGACTGACCGAGATGACCGGCGGATGATGCATCAACCTGCGCTCCCCACCGGGCCCAACTTGCTGCGTTTAAGCATCCTGGCGCCCCCCCCCCACCCCTTGTTGGAGGGCGACTGCCTCCGACACTCGGCAACTCACACGGGGCGAGGCAACTCGAGAGAGAGAGACAGAGAGTGACCCGGGATGAGTCGCGCGTGCAATGGGGGGCGCTGTGATGTCGCGAGAGATCGATGGGACGGATCGTGGCATCGTGAGCCCGTGTGGAGGGATTGCGACCACGTGGGGAGGCATCCAACCAGCAGTGTATGGAGAGTGCCTATCGCTGCTGCTGCTGCTGATGATGATGCTGCTGATGATGATGTCGATGATGATGTCGGGCGTGTATGTGGGGAGCAGAAGCTACCAACCCGCTCGCCTGAGTTGAATTCCCGGCCGCAGCAGGCAGCAGTGTGTGTGGGGAGCGGTTGTGTAAGCCAAGTACACCCGTGATCGATTGATACGATCATCCAGCAGTGGGTCCTAGATTTGAAGCTTTCGTGACTGCAAGGATTCATATTCTTGGGTTTTTTCGTTAAATTCACGTAGGTAAAAAATTAAAATTAATAAAAGTAAAATATTTTACTTTTATTAATTAGTAAAAAAAAATTTTTTTTACTTTTATTCATTTAAAAATTTTACCTACGTGACTTTTCCGAAAAAAACCTAAGAATACAGTAGTGGGTCGTCAATAGCCTCTGAATCGTAACCATGCGTGCGCGTATTTGCATGTGGGGAGCGGTGGTGCAGCGGTCAGCGTGGTGCGCTACGAACCCGGCGGCCCGAGTTCGATTCCCGCTCACGGCCAACACCGGTGACGATTATCTGAACCGGCCATGTGCCACCCCTAGGTCGACTCATCCTCAAATTAGTGCCCGGTGTGGTGTGTAAACATCACCACTGGGGAGACAAAGGCGGCCGGGCGTGATGCTGGCCACCCACCTCCTCGTGTACCGTGCCGGCCTTCAAAGGTGCTCGCTAACAGCACTTGCCCCAACAGTCTGTTCAGGCTATACGGGGGATCTTTGTTTGGTTGGTTCGTCTGTGTGTGAGTTGATGATTGTTGGAGGCAGGCGGAGGGCAAATGAGCGACGCTCACAACAACGAGCGGAGCGCCGGGGAGGGTAAAATGCAGCGAGGTGGCGAGGTGGGGAGCACAGGTGGTGCATCTGCTACTCATCTCAGTCATCTCAGTCGACCCGTGGCACCTGAGTCTGCCCTGTGACCTCCTGCCAGCGGGCGTTCGACACTTCACGTGGCCTCAGCGTACACACAGCCTGGCAGAAGCGCCGTGGTAACGTCACTGCCACTTAGTGGCGAACGGCAGTTGTTGTTATGTGTTTATGTGTGTGTGTGTTTATGTGTGTGTGTGTTTATGTGTTTATGTGTGTGTGTGTTTATGTGTGTGTGTGTTTATGTGTGTGTGCGTGTGTGTGTTTATGTGCGCGTGTGTGTGAGTCTGTGGCAGCGTTTCGGGGTCATTTTGACCCAGTCGCTTCTCAACAGCGCGAATTGGCTGCTCCCCCCCATTCCCCATCCAAACGCCACGTGTACACAAGCACGCGGTTGCATAACATGGTACACAACCACGTGGTCACACAGCACGTGTACACAAGCACGCGGTTACATAACACGGTACACAACCACGTGGTCACACAGCACGTGTACACAAGCACGCGGTTGCATAACATGGTACACAACCACGTGGTCACACAGCACGTGTACACAAGCACGCGGTTACATAACATGGTACACAACCACGTGGTCACACAGCACGTGTACACAAGCACGCGGTTGCATAACATGGTACACAACCACGTGGTCACACAGCACGTGTACACAAGCACGCGGTTACATAACACGGTACACAACCACGTGGTCACACAGCACGTGTACACAAGCACGCGGTTACATAACATGGTACACAACCACGTGGTCGCACAGCACGTGTACACAAGCACGCGGTTACATAACACGGTACACAACCACGTGGTCACACAGCACGTGTACACAAGCAGGCGGTTGCATAACATGGTACACAACCACGTGGTCACACAGCACGTGTACACAAGCAGGCGGTTGCATAACATGGTACACAACCACGTGGTCACACAGCACGTGTACACAAGCACGCGGTTGCATAACGCGGGTACACAACCACGTGGTCACACAGCACGTGTACACAAGCACGCGGTTACATAACATGGTACACAACCACGTGGTCACACAGCACGTGTACACAAGCAGGCGGTTAAACAAGACACTATACCCAGACACACGTGTACTCAACAACACGTGAAGGCACTGCGCGTCTCTGCACCAAGTATCTGTGCCTCCACTAGGTCGACTCGGCAGTAAGTGGCGCTATTAGGCGAGTCTTTACACGATCATCAGCACTGGGGAGACAAAGGCGGCCGGGTGCGGGGCTCATCACACAGCCCGGCAGTCTGGCTGTCCGCCGTCACAGTTTATGTGGACTGTGAACTGCGTGTGGGGGTTTGAGCGGTGGCGCAGTGGTTAGCGCACTGCGCTACGAATCTGCCCACCCGAGGTTCGATCCGCGCTCACGTGCTCCCCAACAGTCGGCGACGATTATCTGAACCTGGCATTCCCCTAGGTCGACTCAGCATAAATGTCGTGCCGTGCCCTGGTGCGATGGTGGCCACCCACCTCCTCGTGTACCGCCCCGGCCATCATTAGTGTTGTTCGCTAATAGCACTTGCCCCGACAGTTCCTTGAAGGCTATACGGGGGACCTTTGTCTTTGTGTGTTGTGACAATTCACGCTGAAGCTACAGATGTGGTCTTGGTTCATTCTTGGATGGGCGACCACCACTACCACCGTATGCTCACCGCACTGACCATCGTGGTGAAGTTTGGTCAAATTACCCCCCCCCCTCCCACTCCACACAGTGTGGGCCAGAGGGCCCTCATCCAGCAGTGGATTACATTCTGGATAGAAGGCCTCGGCCGTAGTCACTCCACTGCTGGATTAAGGCCGAAGTCACCGCCACCCTTCGCGATCCTGATTCCGTCGCTCCATCTCCCACGTTGTCGCGTACTCTCCAAATCTGCTGATGAGACACTGCACGTTGAAACCGCTCCAAAACACATTCCTGCTGCGGAGGGAGCTGGTAGGAACGTTGGGTTGCTCGGTCAATGGCCAGGGTCAACGGCGGCGTGGTGTAATCCGCAAATATGCCCGACTGTGAGGGCGGGCACAAGCCGGCGTGAGTAGGTTAAACGTTGAGTTTTATAAGGGCGCCACGGGGTGACCAGTCCCTCTCCACCCAGACCCACCCCCCACCCAGCCCCTTCCCACCCTCCCCACCCAGCCCCTCCCCACCCTCCCCACCCAGCCCCTCCCCACCCTCACCACCCAGCCCCTCCCCACCCTCCCCTCTCCACCCAGCCCCTCCCCACCCTCCCCTCCCCACCCAGCCCCACCCTCCCCACCCAGCCCCTCCCTCCCCACCCAGCCCCTCCCTCCCCACCCAGCCCCTCCGTGCACGACGGACACAATAATCCCGTGTGGGCTGGTGTAACCAGGAGGTTCCTACCAGTATTATTAGCTAGTCCTGATCCCAATGCTGCCGCTAGGACGCACTCACAGAGGGGAGGGTACGTGTGGCTGATGGGAAGGGTAAAATCAAACAAACATATTTGTACTTATTTATTTCGCGTGCAGACAGGCAGGGGGAGAGAGAGAGAGAGGGACAGATTTTTGGCATGACGAGGATTGTCTTCTGTTACCGAGGTCAAGCGAGAAGCCCTTCTGTTCAGTGTTCTCGAATCCACGTCTCATTCTCTCTCTCTCTCTTTTTTACGAACAGAGGAAACAAGAAGATGCTCGGTGTAGTCAGCACTTTGCTTCGTTCATCATTTAGTTTTTTTTAATGCTTTGCTTTATGTAAACCTCCCCCCCCCCCCACGTTTTTAAATGAAAGATTTCACAATAGATGTCTCGCTCTGCTCTCCTTACCCCTTCCCTCTCTCTCTACCCCCTCTCTCTCTCTACCCCCTCTCTCTCTACCCCCTTTCTCTCTACCCCCTCTCTCTCTCTACCCCCCTCTCTCTCTCTACCCCCTCTCTTTCTCTAACCCCTCTCTCTACCCCCTCTCTCTCTTCCGTGCGCTCTCTCTCTCGTGTTCTTTCTCTCTCGTTCTCGGTGTGAATTCCGAGCACGCGTTTCTCCCCCCCCTCCTCTCTCTCGCACTCTCGCTCCCCTCGCTTCTCTGCGCACTTTTTAAGTTTTCTTTCCGTTTTCTTTCGCAGCGAGCGACGCCTCCCGAGATCCGTGATCTCACGGCAGATAGCGGGCGCTGATTACAATCCCGCACCCCCCCCCCCCCCAATATCCATAGATACAAAGACCCCCCGTGTAGCCTCAACAGACTGTTGATGCAAGTGCTGTTCGCGAGTTGCACCTACGAAGGCCGGAACGGCACACGATGGGGGGAGGGGCGGGGGGGGTGGCTCCCACCTCGCCCGACCGCCTTTGTCTCCCCAGCGGCGATGTTTACACACCGCACCAGGGAGTCATTTGAGGCGGAGTCGACCTAGGGGAGGTTCAGGACCGGTTCAGATAATCGCCAACGGTGACGGTGGCCGGGAGCGGGAATCGAACTCGCCTCCCCACGCGCACGTGGTTACGATCAGAGGCTGTTGACGATCCACTGCTGGATGATCATCGTATCGATCGATCGATCGTGTGGGTGGGAGGGAGAGAGGGAGGGAGGGGGGGGAGGGAGGGAGGGAGGGAGGGAGGGAGGGAGGGGGGGTGGGTGGGGTGCTCTGTGACCATACGTCACCGCGCCGGTGCAGTGTGGGAAGGTCACGGTTCAGTCGGCGGCCGTGGCAGCGGTGGAACTTTGGGGGTCGCCGGGTTCACAGCGCAAGCGGCGCGCTAACCACTGCGCCACCGCTCCCACTGAGAGACGCTCCGCAGGAAGCACTTTGGGCTCTCGTTCCTCAGCTCGAGCTAGAGGCGCAGCCCTGCAACGTCTCACCCACGCCGCTGCTGGCGGACGAGATCTCCCCGCTTGCGAGGCAGCCGATAGAGGGTGTGTTTGGCCTACGCTTCCAGTCTCACCAGACCGCCTCCCCCCCCCCCCCGTTGAATAAATTGCCGCAAGTCACAGAACCAGCGGACTGCCGACCATTAAACCGCCGGCAGCACTTGCCCCCAACAGCCTTAGAGGCTATACGGGGGAGCTTTGCATTTGTGGGAAGCGGTGGCGGAGCGGTCAGCGCACTCAGTCCTGTGGCCATCCCCCCCCTAGGTCTACTCAGCCTCAAATGAGTACCTGGTGAGAACGCGTAAAAAACAATAACGTCACTGAGTACCGTGGCGGCCCGAACAGGTTGCTGGTCGCTAACAGCACTTGGCCCCGTAGTCTGCGAAGACTACACGGGGGACATTTGTCTTTGTTGCGTGAGAGAGAGGGAGGGAGAGGGAGGGAGGGGGGAGAGGGGGCAGCTCGGTGCTTCTAAGAAGCTCGCGGCTCTTGCGGGAAGCGAGCAGAAGAATTTCCAGGCAACGCCAATTGGAACAATTCCCGCCAGAATATTTACCCCCCCCCCTCACCCCCCCATCGTATCCCCCCTCGTCCCCCCCCCTCGTCCCCCCCCTCGTCTCCCTCCCCCCCCCTCACCCCCCCCCTCGTCCCCCCCCTCATCCCCCCCCTCGTCCCCCCCCTCGTCTCCCTCCCCTCACCCACCCCCGTCTCCCCCCCTCCCCCCGCGTCCCCCCCTCGTCTCCCCCCCCTCACCCACCCCCGTCTCACCCCAACCCCTCCCTTCCATCTCCCTGGGCCCCCGTCTTGCCTCACCCCCTCTTTCTTCCTTCGCCCCCCCACCCCCTTCCTCAAACCCCCTTCAACCCCGCCCCCCCATCCATCATCGCCCTACCTAGTACAGTACAACACCCCACCCGCTCGCTCGTTAAACCGCTCGCTCCCATCACACGACTCATCCCTCCCGCCACTTACCGCCTTTCTCACACCCCTCACACCCCTCGCCCCCCTCGCACCCCTCACTCCCCTCACACCCCTCTCCCCCCTCACACCCCTCAACACCCCTCACACCCCTCACCCCCCTCGCTCCCCTCACACCCCTCACACCCCTCACCCCCCTCGCTCCCCTCACACCCCTCACACCCCTCACCCCCCTCGCTCCCCTCACACCCCTCAACACCCCTCACACCCCTCGCCCCCCTCGCTCCCCTCACACCCCTCAACACCCCTCACACCCCTCACTCCCCTCACACCCCTCACACCCCTCGCCCCCCTCGCTCCCCTCACACCCCTCACACCCCTCACACCCCTCACCCCCCTCGCTCCCCTCACACCCCTCACACCCCTCGCTCCCCTCACACCCCTCACACCCCTCGCCCCCCTCACACCCCTCACACCCCTCACCCCTCACCCCTCTCGCTCCCCTCACACCCCTCAACACCCCTCACAACCCCTCACACCCCTCGCACCCCTCGCCCCCCTCGCTCCCCTCACACCCCTCACACCCCTCACTCCCCTCACCCCCCTCGCTCCCCTCACACCCCTCAACACCCCTCACACCCCTCACACCCCTCACTCCCCTCACTCCCCTCACACCCCTCACTCCCCTCACACCCCTCACCCCCCTCGCTCCCCTCACACCCCTCGCCCCCCTCGCTCCCCTCACACCCCTCAACACCCCTCACACCCCTCGCTCCCCTCACACCCCTCAACACCCCTCACACCCCTCACTCCCCTCACCCCCCTCGCTCCCCTCACACCCCTCAACACCCCTCACACCCCTCACCCCCCTCACTCCCCTCACACCTCTCAACACCCCTCACACCCCTCACACCCCTCACCCCCCTCGCTCCCCTCACACCCCCCAACACCCCTCACACCCCTCACTCCCCTCACCCCCCTCGCTCCCCTCACTCCCCTCACACCCCTCGCCCCCCTCACACCCCTCAACACCCCTCACCCCCCTCGCTCCCCTCACACCCCTCACACCCCTCACACCCCTCACCCCCCTCGCTCCCCTCACACCCCTCACACCCCTCGCTCCCCTCACACCCCTCACACCCCTCACACCCTCACCCCTCTCGCTCCCCTCACACCCCTCAACACCCCTCACACCCCTCACTCCCCTCACACCCCTCACACCCCTCACTCCCCTCGCAATCCCTCGCCCCCCTCACACCCCTCACACCCCTCACACCCCTCACTCCCCTCGCCCCCCTCGCTCCCCTCACACCCCTCAACACCCCTCACACCCCTCGCTCCCCTCACACCCCTCAACACCCCTCACACCCCTCACTCCCCTCACCCCCCTCGCTCCCCTCACACCCCTCAACACCCCTCACACCCCTCACCCCCCTCACTCCCCTCACACCTCTCAACACCCCTCACACCCCTCACTCCCCTCACCCCCCTCGCTCCCCTCACTCCCCTCACACCCCTCGCCCCCCTCACACCCCTCAACACCCCTCACCCCCCTCGCTCCCCTCACACCCCTCACACCCCTCACCCCCCTCGCTCCCCTCACTCCCCTCACACCCCTCGCCCCCCTCACACCCCTCAACACCCCTCACACCCCTCACTCCCCTCACACCCCTCAACACCCCTCACCCCCTCGCTCCCCTCACACCCCTCACACCCCTCACACCCCACCCTCGCTCCCCTCACACCCCTGAACACCCCTCACACCCCTCACACCCCTCACCCCCCCTCGCTCCCCTCACACCCCTCAACACCCCTCACACCCCTCACTCCCCTCACCCCCCTCGCTCCCCTCACACCCCTCACACCCCTCAACACCCCTCACACCCCTCACACCCCTCGCCCCCCTCGCTCCCCTCACACCCCTCAAAACCCCTCACACCCCTCACCCCCCTCGCTCCCCTCACACCCCTCAACACCCCTCACACCCCTCACTCCCCTCACACCCCTCACTCCCCTCACTCCCCTCACACCCCTCGCCCCCCTCGCTCCCCTCACACCCCTCACACCCCTCACACCCCTCGCTCCCCTCACACCCCTCAACACCCCTCACACCCCTCACACCCCTCACTCCCCTCACACCCCTCGCCCCCCTCACACCCCTCACACCCCTCACCCCTCTCGCTCCCCTCACACCCCTCAACACCCCTCACACCCCTCACACCCCTCACTCCCCTCACACCCCTCACACCCTCAAACACCTCACACCCCTCGCCCCCCTCGCTCCCCTCACACCCCTCAACACCCCTCACACCCCTCACTCCCCTCACTCCCATCAACACCCCTCACACCCCTCACTCCCCTCACCCCCCTCACACCCCTCACACCCCTCACACCCTCGCCCCCCTCGCTCCCCTCACACCCCTCACACCCCTCACACCCCTCACCCCCCTCGCTCCCATCACACCCCTCAACACCCCTCACACCCCTCACACCCCTCACTCCCCTCACTCCCCTCACACCCCTCGCCCCCTCACACCCCTCACACCCCTCACTCCACTCACACCCCCTCACACCCCTCACACCCCTCACCCCTCTCGCTCCCCTCACACCCCTCAACACCCCTCACACCCCTCACTCCCCTCACTCCCCTCACACCCCTCAACACCCCTCACACCCCTCACACCCCTCACTCCCCTCACACCCCTCACTCCCCTCACTCCCTCACTCCCCTCACACCCCTCACTCCCCTCACTCCCCTCACACCCCTCACACCCCTCAACACCCTCACACCCCTCACTCCCCCTCACTCCCCTCACTCCCCTCACACCCCTCACTCCCCTCACTCCCCTCACACCCTCACACCCCTCACACCCCTCACTCCCCTCGCACCCCTCGCCCCCCTTGCTCCCCTCACACCCCTCAACACCCCTCACACCCATCACACCCCTCACTCCCTCACACCCCCTCACACACCCCTCACTCCCCCTCACACCCCTCACAACCCTCACACCCCTCACTCCCCTCACACCCCTCACACCCCTCACTCCCCTCACACCCCCACCCCCCTCGCTCCCATCACACCCCTCAACACCCCTCACACCCCTCACACCCCTCACTCCCCTCACTCCCCTCACACCCCTCGCCCCCCTCACACCCCTCACACCCCTCACTCCACTCACACCCCCACACCCCTCACACCCCTCACCCCTCTCGCTCCCCTCACACCCCTCAACACCCCTCACACCCCTCACTCCCCTCACTCCCCTCACACCCCTCAACACCCCTCACACCCCTCACACCCCTCACTCCCCTCACACCCCTCACTCCCCTCACTCCCTCACACCCCTCACTCCCCTCACTCCCCTCACACCCCTCACACCCCTCACACCCCTCACTCCCCTCGCACTCCTCGCCCCCCTTGCTTCCCTCACACCCCTCAACACCCTCACACCCATCACACCCCTCACTCCCCTCACACCCCTCACACCCTCACCCCCTCACACCCTCACACCCCTCACACCCACACCCTCACTCCCCTCACACCTCTCACACCCCTCACACCCCTCACTCCCCTCACACCCCTCACCCCCCTCGCTCCCATCACACCCCTCAACACCCCTCACACCCCTCACACCCCTCACTCCCCTCACTCCCCTCACACCCCCTCGCCCCCCTCACACCCCTCACTCCACTCACACCCCTCACACCCCCTCACACCCCTCACCCCTCTCGCTCCCCTCACACCCCTCAACACCCCTCACACCCCTCACTCCCCCCCTCACTCCCCTCACACCCCTCACACCCCTCACACCCCCTCACACCCCTCACTCCCCTCACACCCCTCACTCCCCTCACTCCCCTCACACCCCTCACTCCCCTCACTCCCCTCACACCCCTCACACCCCTCACACCCCTCACTCCCCTCGCACCCCTCGCCCCCCTTGCTCCCCTCACACCCCCTCAACACCCCTCACACCCATCACAACCCCTCACTCCCCTCACACCCCTCACACCCCTCACTCCCCTCACACCCCTCACAACCTCACACCCCTCACACCCCTCACTCCCCTCACACCCCTCACAACCCTCACACCCCTCACTCCCCCTCACACCCCTCACACCCCTCACACCCCTCACTCCCCTCACACCCCTCACTCCCCTCACTCCCCTCACACCCCTCACTCCCCTCACTCCCCTCACACCCCTCACTCCCCTCACTCCCCTCACACCCCTCACACCCCTCACTCCCCTCACTCCCCTCACTCCACTCACACCCCTTACTCCCCTCACTCCCCTCACACCCCTCACTCCCCTCACACCCTCACAACCCTCACTCCCCTCACTCCCCTCACACCCCTCACTCCCCTCACACCCCTCACTCCCCTCACTCCCCTCACTCCCCTCACTCTCCTCACACCCCTTGCTCCCCTCACACCCCTCAACACCCCTCACACCCCTCACACCTCTCGCTCCCCTCGCCCCCCTCGCTCCCCTCACACCCCTCAACACCCCTCACACCCCTCACACCCCTCACCCCCTCGCTCCCCTCACACCCCTCAACACCCCTCACACCCCTCACACCCCTCACTCCCCTCACACCCCTCACACCCCTCGCCCCCCTCGCTCCCCTCACACCCCTCAACACCCCTCACACCCCTCACACCCCTCACTCCCCTCACACCCCTCACACCCCTCACTCCCCTCACTCCCCTCACACCCCTCACACCCCTCACTCCCCTCACTCCCCTCACACCCCTCACTCCCCTCACTCCCCTCACACCCCTTACTCCCCTCACTCCCCTCACACCCCTCACTCCCCTCACACCCTCACAACCCTCACTCCCCTCACTCCCCTCACTCCCCTCACACCCCTCACTCCCCTCACACCCCTCACTCCCCTCACTCCCCTCACTCCCCTCACACCCCTTGCTCCCCTCACACCCCTCAACACCCCTCACACCCCTCACACCCCTCACTCCTCTCACTCCCCTCGCCCCCCTCGCTCCCCTCACACCCCTCAACACCCCTCACACCCCTCACACCCCTCACCCCCCTCGCTCCCCTCACACCCCTCAACACCCCTCACACCCCTCACACCCCTCACTCCCCTCACTCCCCTCACACCCCTCACTCCCCTCACTCCCCTCACACCCCTGCACTCCCTCACTCCCCTCACACCCCACACCCCTCACTCCCCTCACTCCCCTCACTCCCCTCACACCCCTCACTCCCCTCACTCCCCTCACTCCCCTCACCCCCCTCCCCCTCACACCCCACCCCTCACTCATCTCACTCCCCTCACACCCCTCACTCCCCTCACTCCCCTCACGCCCCTCACTCCCCTCACAACCCTCACCCCCCTCCCTCCCCTCACACCCCTCACCCCCCCCTTCCCTCACACCCCTCACCCTCCTCCCCCTCACACCCCACCCCTCACTCCCCTCACTCCCCTCACACCCTCACTCCCCTCACTCCCCTCACACCCCTAACCCCCCTCACTCCCCTCACTCCCCTCACTCCCCTCACTCCCCTCACCCCCCTCACTCCCCTCACTCCCCTCACTACTCTCACACCCCTCCCCCTCACACCCCTCACACCCCTCACTCCCTCACTCCCCTCACACCCCTCACTCCCCTCACTCCCCTCACACCCCTAACCCCCCTCACTCCCCTCACTCCCCTCACACCCCTCACCCCTCACTCCCCTCACACCCCTCACCCCCCTCCCCCCTCACACCCTCCCCTCACACCCCTCCCCCTCACACCCCTCCCCTCACACCCCTCACCCCTCCCCTCACACCCCTCACCCCTCCCCTCACACCGCCCCCATCGCCGTCTGGGTCACGATGCTCCCGAACTCGCCTGACCTCGGCCGAGCGCTGACGACGACGGCGGTGGTTTAAACAGCGGCGTCTTCACGCAGCCCGTGCCAGCCAGCCCGTGCCAGCCAGCCCGTGCCAGGCAGCCCGTGCCAGGCAGCCCGTGCCAGGCAACCCGTGCCAGGCAGCCCGTGCCAGCCCGTGCCAGGCAGCCCGTGCCAGGCAGCCCGTGCCAGCCCGTGCCAGCCAGCCCCGTGCCAGGCAGTCCGTGCCAGCCCGTGCCAGGCAGCCCGTGCCAGGCAGCCCGTGCCAGCCCGTGCCAGCCAGCCCGTGCCAGGCAGCCCGTGCCAGCCCGTGCCAGGCTGCCCGTGCCAGGCAGTCCGTGCCAGCCCGTGCCAGCCAGCCCGTGCCAGGCAGTCCGTGCCAGCCCGTGGCAGCCAGCCCGTGCCAGGCAGCTCGTGCCAGCCCGTGCCAGCCAGCCCGTGCCAGGCAGTCCGTGCCAGCCCGTGCCAGCCAGCCCGTGCCAGGCAGTTCGTGCCAGCCCGTGGCAGCCAGCCCGTGCCAGGCAGCTCGTGCCAGCCCGTGCCAGCCAGCCCGTGCCAGGCAGTCCGTGCCAGCCCGTGCCAGCCAGCCCGTGCCAGGCAGTCCGTGCCAGCCCGTGCCAGCCAGCCCGTGCCAGGCAGCTCGTGCCAGCCCGTGCCAGCCAGCCCATGCCAGGCAGCCCGTGCCAGGCAGTCCGTGCCAGCCCGTGCCAGCCAGCCCGTGCCAGGCAGCTCGTGCCAGCCCGTGCCAGCCAGCCCGTGCCAGGCAGTCCGTGCCAGGCAGTCCGTGCCAGGCAGCTCGTGCCAGCCCGTGCCAGCCAGCCCGTGCCAGCCAGCCCGTGCCAGGCAGTCCGTGCCAGGCAGCTCGTGCCAGCCAGCGCCCCCTCTTCTCCACTGCTGAACCGGGGCCAGTGTAGCAGAGCTCTCTACCCAGCGGAGTACAGGAGCCCTGTGGGCCCCCTCCGCCCCCACCGTCACCGCAGGGATACCAATTTTATCCACCTGCGATGATGATGATTGGTGTAGCGTGTTTGTTTGAACACTCAATCACTGCCCTACAGGTGAACACTCAGTCACTGTCCTACAGGTGAACACTCAATCACTGCCCTACAGGTGAACACACAATCACTGTCCTACAGGTGAACACTCAATCACTGCCCTACAGGTGAACACTCAGTCACTGCCCTACAGGTGAACACTCAATCACTGTCCTACAGGGGAACTCACAGTCACTGCCCTACAGGTGAACACTCAGTCACTGCCGTACAGGTGAACACACAATCACTGTCCTACAGGGGAACACAGTCACTGCCCTACAGGTGAACACTCAGTCACTGCCCTACAGGTGAACACACAATCACTGTCCTACAGGTGAACACTCAGTCACTGCCCTACAGGTGAACACACAATCACTGTCCTACAGGTGAACACTCAGTCACTGTCCTACAGGTGAACACTCAATCGCTGCCCTACAGGTGAACACTCAATCACTGTCCTACAGGTGAACACTCAATCACTGTCCTACAGGTGAACACTCAATCACTGTCCTACAGGTGAACACACAATCACTGCCCTACAGGTGAACACTCAGTCACTGTCCTACAGGTGAACACTCAGTCACTGCCCTACAGGTGAACACAAAATCACTGTCCTACAGGTGAACACTCAGTCACTGCCCTACAGGTGAACACACAATCACTGTCCTACAGGTGAACACTCAGTCACTGTCCTACAGGTGAACACTCAATCACTGTCCTACAGGTGAACACACAGTCACTGCCCTACAGGTGAACACTCAATCACTGTCCTACAGGTGAACACTCAACCACTGCCCTACAGGTGAACACTCAGTCACTGCCCTACAGGTGAACACTCAATCACTGTCCTACAGGTGAACACACAGTCACTGCCCTACAGGTGAACACTCAGTCACTGTCCTACAGGTGAACACTCAATCACTGTCCTACAGGTGAACACTCAGTCACTGCCCTACAGGTGAACACTCAGTCACTGCCCTACAGGTGAACACTCAATCACTGCCCTACAGGTGAACACTCAGTCACTGCCCTACAGGTGAACACTCAATCACTGTCCTACAGGTGAACACACAGTCACTGCCCTACAGGTGAACACTCAGTCACTGTCCTACAGGTGAACACTCAATCACTGTCCTACAGGTGAACACTCAGTCACTGCCCTACAGGTGAACACTCAGTCACTGCCCTATAGGTGAACACTCAATCACTGCCCTACAGGTGAACACTCAGTCACTGCCCTACAGGTGAACACTCAATCACTGTCCTACAGGTGAACACACAGTCACTGCCCTACAGGTGAACACTCAGTCACTGTCCTACAGGTGAACACTCAATCGCTGCCCTACAGGTGAACACTCAATCACTGTCCTACAGGTGAACACTCAATCACTGTCCTACAGGTGAACACTCAATCACTGTCCTACAGGTGAACACACAATCACTGCCCTACAGGTGAACACTCAGTCACTGTCCTACAGGTGAACACTCAGTCACTGCCCTACAGGTGAACACAAAATCACTGTCCTACAGGTGAACACTCAGTCACTGCCCTACAGGTGAACACACAATCACTGTCCTACAGGTGAACACTCAGTCACTGTCCTACAGGTGAACACTCAATCACTGTCCTACAGGTGAACACACAGTCACTGCCCTACAGGTGAACACTCAATCACTGTCCTACAGGTGAACACTCAATCACTGCCCTACAGGTGAACACTCAGTCACTGCCCTACAGGTGAACACTCAATCACTGTCCTACAGGTGAACACACAGTCACTGCCCTACAGGTGAACACTCAGTCACTGTCCTACAGGTGAACACTCAATCACTGCCCTACAGGTGAACACTCAATCACTGTCCTACAGGTGAACACTCAATCACTGCCCTACAGGTGCACAGGATAGGAGTCTAATTTCCTGGGATCACCAAAACGTCGAAGGCAACGCGAATACAAAACAAAATGCAGTCGTCAAGGGAACCGAAGATCACGAGCAAAAGCAACAAAAATATGAATCAGAGCAGAGACGAACCGTGCTGCAGCAGACATCGAAACGCGTGGATTAAAAAAAACGTGAATCTATTCTTAAATAAAATGTATCCCCCAAACAAAAGCTGTCTCAGAAAATGAGTATTTAGAAACGACGCAGAGTGAAATAAAAACTGAGGTTTCTATCTGTAAAAAATAAAAAAACACCCTCCGTAGATTTAGGGTGACCCCCCCTCCACCCCCACCTCGTTATGTAACCAGAGCGCGACGTATGTAGCTCACGTTGCGTCTACCGCAGCGCGCCGAGACGACGCGGATTTGACTTTGGGCCAAACCCCCATTTGGTGCTGAGCAAGGAGACGGAGCCCCCCCCCCCTCCGCACTGCTGCTGGACAACCTCCAGACACAAGAGGCAAACCGCACGCAGCGTCTGAACGCCGTTCTGGGGATGGAGAGGCTGCCAGTCCTCTGTCGGAAGCTGGACCAGTGGCACGCGTGGAGCGGAGTGGACTTGCCAACGACGAGCTCGTCGCTTATTTTCAGAGGGCGGGCGACGATGAGACATCGTCAGTGTCAGGGCCCCCCACCAACACATGATTTGAAACCATTGGGGAGGACGCACAGGGGCCGTCAGCAATGAGGAACACTGGTCAAGGTCGACCTCTGCGGAGGAGAAGGAGGAGGCTCGTGAAGGACGCTACTGCGGGCAGTTGGGAGGCAGTCATCTCAGTCAGTCAACCCCTGGCAACTGCGTCTGTCCCGTGACCTCCTGTCAGCAGCCGTGACAGCCTTCCACGCTTCTGCTGACGCCCTCAAAGTGCACCTAGCCTGGCACAAAATAGATTAATATGGCATTTCATGCGGATGGGACTCGCGCCCGATGCGTGTGCACGTGCCCGTAGCCAATGGCAGGCCTGGCCTTCTACCGGCTTCAGGGTCACACTCCGCGGTGGCTAGGAGATGTTAACTACCTCGCCTGGTACACAGGAGGTCGTGAGATCGATCCCGACCCTGACGCCTGCTGTATATTGGAGTTTGCGTCTCTCTCTCTCTCATCATCATCACAGTGGCTAGGAGATGTTAACTACCTCGCCTGGTGTGCAGGAGGTCGTGGGTTCCAACCCGACCCTGACGCCTGCTGCTGTATATTTCTAGTGTGCAGGTTCTCCCCGTGGTCGCGTGGATTTGCCCCTCCACATTTATAATCAACACCACGCGTTTAGGGGCCGTCCATAAATGACGTCACGCACCTAGGGGGGGGTCAGACATTTGTGAAGATGTGTGACGAGGGGGGGGGGGGTGAGAAATGTGACGTCACATCAAAATGCGCAACTTTAAATAAATATAGACAACACGTTCTACTTAATTAAATAGACTTTTTAATAAATGTTTTCTCCTACAACATCAGAGTGCAGCGATTCGAATCATGTTTTATTTTCAAAATAGAAATATGGTTTTGGGGGGGCAGAGCTTTGTGACGTCATATTTGAGGGGGGGTCTGACTTTTTGTGACGCCGTGTGACGAGGAGGGGGGGGTAAAATTCGTCCATAATCGCGTGACGTCATTTATGGACGGCCCCTTAGAGTATCTGGCTGTTGTAAATGTCCCACGTGACGAAGAGCCACTTTGTTGAGCAATCAATAGTGGCCAGGTCGCTTCTGACTGGTCAAATTAATAATAATAATAGGGGTTTTCCCCTTTTTTATGGCAACAAAACTGAAACCTTTTTACAATGAATCATGTAACTGCATTAACCACAATACTTGTGGTCAAAATGCAAACAAAAAACACTCTGATAGTATATGCGTTGTCCTTGAATCTGATTGGTCCACACCAGAGACGGCTTTCTTTTGAGCCTCGTCTCAACTGGTGCTAGACAAGAGGACGCCAAAAGGCGTGCAGCTCAAAGGGGAAACCCCCATTATGATATTTTGGTACTGGCAAAGGAGGTCTAATGATGGTCAAATAAATATTTTAAAAAGCATCGTTTTTTGTTAAATTTGTTTTTTGGTCAGTGATTCTTAGCCTGGGATTCACCCCTTAGGGAGTGCGAGATGCCCTCCCTGGGGGTGCGAGACAGGGCCCAGATCTTGTTTTAGAAGGTAAATAATCATCAAATCTCTGTATTTGTTGAGTAGAGTGGTGACGGGATGAGTGATGACGGGATGTCACACTCGCCTCAGAAGGAGTGACGTCATGTCCCCTCGGGGTATTTGAGGGGGGGACCGGTGACGTAGAGGGCTAGGGGAGTGAGTGGTAGGGCAGTAGGGACCCCGGGGAATTAGCGCCAGGCTAGAGGGCTACTTTACCCGACTGGCCGAGTTGGCTGAACCCTCGGCCAGTGCTGAGGGTAGAGCCCGGGTAGCCTGGTAGGGTGGAGGGAACTCCCAGTAACCTCCCCCTGGGGAGATGAGTTAGTACCGAGTTGTGTTAACCCTTCCCACGACTTCGGCGTAAGCTCCTAATCAACAGTTCGGCGTTAGCCCCTATACAACTCGCTTCCGCGTCGTTCTTACTACACAACACATTTGTTAACATTCTACAATTTATAGTCGTGGTTCTTTCGGTAAAGTCACGTAGAAGGGAAATAATAAAATAATAGAAATATAAAACATATTTTTTTATTTATATAATTTTATTATTTATTGCTTTATATTTATATAATTTTATTATTTGTTGTTTTATATTTATATTATTTTATTATTTCCCTTCTACCTGACTTTACCAAAATAACCAATAATATGAATCCCTGCTGCAGTCACGAAAGCTTTAAATCAAAATTCTACAATTTGTTTAGGACCCAGAACGAAAGTGGGTGCAAGGCTGCAGTGAAGGTTAAGAGCCACTGTGTTTTTAATAATCATCATAATCATAGGCGCTTCTCGCTAACAGCACTGCGGTCGATTCTGTTTAAGGAACGAAACAGGTGGACTTCTCCACAAACCTGGCTGTCGCCTGATGAAGCTGGTTGTAATTACCGGCGAAAACGTCGTACTCAGATTGCAAACGTTGTGGATTTGCTCTCCAACACACAACCGGTGTGCTGTACTAGTGTAGGGGTGTTAGAGAGAGAGCCCGTTATGCATGGCAGCCTATGGTAAACAAACACAGTAGGCGGGGCTACATGAGTGCACGAGCAGGTGCCCTCTGCGACGTCCGCGCCAGACACCCTGGGGGGTCGATTCGGTCATTATGATCCCCCGGGGCCCCACCCCTCAGGGAGGGGTTGGGTATAAAAGGGGAATGTATCGAGGGGCTCGGGAGTGTTGTGTTAGCTAAGAAGAGAAGACGGAAGACGTCCTAGATAGAGCCCTGGTCTCTCCCTGGCACGCCGTCCTTATCAGGACCGCGCAGGCTCGAGCCAGTGGCGTGGTACCAGAGCCAGAGCCAGTGCTGGTCTGGACTCTGGGTACCGGGCCCGACTGACCAGTGTCGGGCCAAGATAGCCTCCCCTAGCCCATTAGAGGAGGACTCAGAGGCAGGCTAGGGTTAGCCTAGAGGTGTGTCCTCAGATAGACGGGTGAGGGGGCCGATACCCCCTCAGTGTGTATGTCACAACGTGTGGTGTTAAATAAACAAGTGTGCCTCCAACTCCGGTGTGAACGAGTCATAAGCGTTACTACATCTGGCGTCAGAAGTGAAACAAAGTACGAACATGGATACACGCCGGACGACTCGAGTCGGGGTACCAGAGGCAGAAGACACCACTGCAGTCGGAGGGCCCGAGACGGCTGAAGATGCCATCGACCAGCCGGGGCTGGGCGCATCCACGCCACAGCAGCTGGAGGAAGGGGAGCCGTCGATGGAGGGGCTGAGGGAGGCGCACGCGAAGCTGACCGAGCTGCTGTACGCCGCAGCCGCCATGCTCGACACCATCACGCAGCTGGGGGCTGCGGGACCGCCACGGGGCAACGGCAGCCGACGATCACAGCGCCTTCCCGCCATTTCCACGGAGCAACATTTTGAAACTCCCGCCATCGCCGCAGCTGCTGTTGAGGGCGTGGCCGCTCTAAGCATCGCGTCCAACGGCGGGAGTACAGTACCTGCCGCGTCACCACCAACGGGCGGAACGTCACCACGGGTGCGACCGGCGATGCCATCGCTGGTTCGTGCCGACGCTGACTTGAGTGAGGCGGACGAGGGAGTGCGTTCTTCCTCTGCAGCCGCTGCCTTACATCAGCGGCTACCTCCACTCAAGGAATTTGTGGGCGAGGATGGCGACTGGGGCGGCTTCCAGCGGCGCTTCCTCGCTCACCAGGAGATGGCACAGTGGACAGACGCCGAGGCTCTCCGCGCGCTGCCAGCACTTCTCGACAGCGACGCCCTCGCCACTCTAACATCGGCTTCGAAGGAGAGGCGCTCCACGCTGCAGAAGGCGATGCAGGTGCTGTCGGCGGTATATGGTCCACCATCGGACTGTCGCCAACTCTTTTACGATCGCCAGCGAGGGACGAAGGAGTCGCCCCTGGCGTACCGCACAAGCCTCCTGGCACTGGCGAAGGAGGCCTTTCCACGAATGGATGACGAGGGTGTCGACGCCATGGTGACAGAGAAGATACTTTTGCTGGCGGACGACTTAGACATCGTCATTGTCGCACAGGACGATGCAGAGATGTGCTCCCTCCAAGCGGCCCGTCTTCTCCACGCAAACCTGTCCTCTCAACGACGGAAGGCCAGCAAGGCGGCGAGCGGGCGTGCCGTCGCTGCAGCCACCCTCCCGGCGGAAGAGGTTTGCGCCATCGACCATCAACGGCAGCATGGAGCGGGAGTACGGGAGGACCGGGCCGGTTCAAGCCGTCTACAACATCCATCGTCGTCACCAGCGCTTCCACGCTGTTACAACTGCGGCATCCGGGGCCACGTCGCCTCGGGGTGCCGCTCTCCTGGGCAGCGCAGGACGACACCTCAACGGGACGCTGGCCCTCGTCACAAGCTCCACCATCATAATCCGGCGAGTCGCGGCACCCCTCATGCTTGGCCCACGCACACGCCCGTCACACACTCAAACACCGCAGCGAAGGGGGGGCCAATATCGCGTACCATGGCACCAACACGCACCGCTCTGGGTACTCAGATTGAACCCAGCCAGTGGTCCGTGTTGGCCCATCGGGTTGTAGCCGCGTCGTCAGGGTCGTCGGCCGTTGTGGGCCACATCGATGGGGTCGAGGTGCGCATCCTGGTCGATACAGGAGCATCGGCGACCATTATTTCGGAGTTGATTTATAACATTCTCCCTGCCCAAAGCCGTCCTTTGATGCCTGTTAACGTGCCATTCTTTGCTGCTAACGGGGGTTCACTTGGCATCATCGGACAAATTCGTGCCCAAATTTGTGTCGGGGATATTAAATTGTCTGGGCCGATTTTTGTTTCCTCCTCGCTGGCGGTTCCGTGCCTGCTGGGGACGGACTTCCTGGCCAAAATGCCGATTAGGATATTAATCGACCAGGGATGCATTGAGCTCCCATCGGGCCGACGCATGGCGTTTCTGCCATCCCCCGCTACGAGCCGGACGGCGTTCGCGACGGTGCCGGCGTTCGTAGATAGAACGGTGCGCGTTCCTCCGGGGGCGCAAATGTTGATTCCCTTGAAACTTCGGCGGCCCTTCGCTAAGGGCATTGGGGCTCAAGGGGTTCTGTTGGGACCGTCTAGGGCCGGGGTCAGTGGACCTGATTTACTCCCGGCCCAGACCATAGTGAGAGGGGAAGGAGAACCCTTCATCGCGGTCCTCAATGTGGGCTCGCAGACGGTGGTGGTCCCACAGGGGACCGTGCTTGCTCACGCAACGCCGGTGCCCTGTGAGGAACCCGTCGCGAGTCATGTCGGCGCTGTCCCTGCACCGCGACCACATTCGGACAGCGATGAAGGGTGGCTCGAGGCGCTTTGTGCGGGATCGACGGACCTGTCAAATTTAGAGCGTCAACGTCTTAAGACACTACTAAGGGAATTTTCCGACGTTTTCAGTCGGGATAAATACGATTTGGGCTGCACTAATCTGCTGCGTCACCATATTGATACGGGTGACAGCGCGCCAATACGCCAGAATCCTTTTCGGTTGAGTCCCGCCGAAAAGGACCATGTCAAATCGGCTGTTGATGACATGCTAGCCGCCGACATCATTTCTCCCTCCAACAGCCCTTGGGGAGCGCCGATCGTCCTGGTTAAGAAGCAGGACGGTTCGTTGCGGTTTTGCGTTGACTTTCGGCGCCTTAACAAAATTACGGTTGCCGACGCATACCCGCTCCCACGGATGGACGAATCGCTTGACGCCTTGGCGGGAGCGCGATTCTTCTCCACATTGGACTTACTTTCGGGATTCTGGCAGCTTCCTCTGGACGATGATTCAAAGCCTAAAACTGCTTTCCGTACTCCGCACGGCCTGTTTCAATTCAACCGGTTGCCGATGGGCTTACACTCAGCGCCGGCAACTTTCCAGCGGTTGATGGAATTGGTTTTGGCTGGATTGCAATGGGAGTCGTGCCTGATTTATTTGGATGACGTTATTGTCTTTGGCAAAACTTTTGATGAACATCTCCAGAGGTTGCGGGCGGTTTTCCTAAAGATGCGGGCTGCTAATTTGAAATTTAAGCCCCAAAAATGCCATTTGTTACGCGAGTCGGTGCGTTATTTGGGGCACATCGTGGGACGCTCAGGTATTTCTACCGATCCCGCCAAAACGCAGTGTGTAAGCTCCTGGCCGACTCCCACCTCAGTGGGAGAGGTTAGGAGTTTTATTGGGTTTGCGTCATATTATAGACGCTTCGTCGCTAATTTTGCGACTATAGCAAAACCCCTACACGCTTTAACATCAAAAGGGGTTCGGTTCTGCTGGGGTCAGGAGGAGGAAGCTGCTTTTTGCTCCCTTCGGGACGCTTTGGTAAACGCTCCTCCCCTGATTTACCCTGATTTTTCAAAACCATTCTTGCTCGACACCGATGCGAGCAACACGGGTATTGGGGGCGTGCTCTCCCAGGTGGTTGACGGCGTGGAACGTGTGGTTGCGTACGGCAGTCGGGTGTTGTCTCCAGCGGAGCAACGATATTGTGTCACCCGTAGGGAACTGTTGGCAATTGTCCATTTCATCCAACAGTATCGCCCATATCTGTACGGTCGGCATTTCACCGTCCGCACAGATCATGCGGCACTGCAGTACGCCCTGAGGGTTCAACAGCCATCGGGACAATTGTCCCGATGGTTGGAGGTCCTCCAGGATTACGATTTCCAAACCACATACCGTAAGGGCGTTCGCCACACCAACGCGGACGCTCTGTCGCGCTTGCCAACCACCTCCGAGTGTGCATGCCTCCTGGGGTCTGGACGTTGCAGACCTCCAGGGGACACATCGGTTCCTGTCTTGGCGGCCGCCAACGACGACGATACAGTAGTTACTAATTCGATCGAACAACAGGGCAAAGATTCCCTGTTGGGGTTGCCCGTCATTGACTGGGGGCGCCTCCAGATGGAGGATGTGTCCCTCCTCGGGTGGCGACGTCGCGTTGGCGGTGCGGCGGGGGGAAAAAGAGGTGGTTCCGACGCATGGGAAATGTGCCAAGGCCTGCTGATGCATTGGGACGGGAAGTCGCGTCGACATCGGCTGGTGGTCCCTACTGGGTTGCGGGGCAGGGTGGTATGGGCCGCTCATGAGCGCCTCCTACACCTGGGGACCCAAAAGACTCTCGCCTTGCTGCAACTTGATTTTTATTGGCCTGGCATGACGAGGGATGTTGGGGATTTGTTGGGATCATGCCCTCGATGTGCACAACGCAAACCGCCGGCACGGGAGTCTAACCCGCCCTTGCAATCGATCAAAGTGTCCAGGATAAACGAGCTGGTCGCTCTGGACATTTTGGGACCATTCCCCGCCACCCCCAGGGGGAATAGATATTTGTTGACTGGTGTCGAGTATTTTACACGCTGGCCTATGGCCTGGCCTCTGGCCAACCAGTCGGCAGCAGCCATCGTGGAGGCCTTTGTTCAGGGTTATGTCCTGGACAAAGGTGCTCCGGAGAGGCTGCTGACCGACCAGGGCAGAAATTTTTCCGGTAAACTACTCAGACAAGTCTGTGATCTCCTGGGCACAAAGAAAATTCGGACCTCCCCATATCACCCACAAACTGACGGGATGGTCGAACGGTTGCATCGCACCATCACGTCCATGTTATCACAACAAGTTTCGGACTCGCAAACGGATTGGGACCTACAAATTCAGGGGGTCTTGGCGGCGTACCGGATGGCACCCCATGCAGCTACGGGGTTTTCTCCCTTTTACCTCATGTACGGCCGAGAACCAGACCCGCCTGTTCGTGCCCAGTTGCAGATCCCCGTGCCGCAGGGAAAAACTAATCTGGCTGACCACGTTAAATTTAATCTGGACAAATTGACCGAGGCACGGGATGCTGCAATGCAAAACTCTGACCTCCGTCAGAAGGCGAATGAGCGCCTCAGATTGAGTCGAGCGCACATGCTGCAGTGGAAGCCGGGGGACAAGGCATGGCTGCACTGCCCCCAGGTGCCACTGGCAACCTCCTCTAAACTGGTGCGGCCGTGGCGGGGCCCTGTGGAAGTGGTGGAGGTGTTACGACCGCAGTGCGTGCGCATCAAGTGGGGGAAGCGGCGATGGTTCGTGCACCCCTCTAGGTTAAAACCCTTCTCTGCGGTACACAATCACACTTCACACGCGCGTGGCCAAGCATGTGGGGGGTCGGCCGACTCGCTGGGTCCGTCTCCGTCGCTCTCACCTAATGCCTTGCCGGCTGTGCCACCTTCAGGTGCATCAGGAGTGACGGGCTCACGCCCAATCACCCCTCCTGCGGATACCGAGGGTCACGCGGAGTCGGATGAATGCTCACCCCAAGACGGACAATTGCCACCTGATGGTCCGCCACGCGCGGTTACCCCGTGTGAGGGGCCCGCTGCAAGGACGCGCGCTAAAATGCGCAAACTGTTGTGAGGCCGGAAAATGTGTACATAGCTGTTGTGTTCATTGGATGTTGTGTGGGTGGTGTGTTCCCCACTCCTCGGATGTACATATGTTGGCTTCACCGTGTGTTGTGTGTGCGTGGTGGGTTCCCTGCTGATTGTATATAGGCTGTTTTTTTTTACGGAATTCGTATTTATTCGGGGGGGGTGCGACGGGTTGTTTTCTCATCTTGCTGTTGCGTTCTTGTTCTGGTTCCTGTTATTGTTAAAAAATAGTGAGGCACACGCGCGGTCAGGGGGTGAAGGCACCTTTATTGTCAAATTTTTGTATGTTGGCAGCCGGGACGGCTGCATGCTATGCGGGGGGGAGTGATGTAGGGGTGTTAGAGAGAGAGCCCGTTATGCATGGCAGCCTATGGTAAACAAACACAGTAGGCGGGGCTACATGTGTGCACGAGCAGGTGCCCTCTGCGACGTCCGCGCCAGACACCCTGGGGGGTCGACTCGGTCATTATGATCCCCCGGGGCCCCACCCCTCAGGGAGGGGTTGGGTATAAAAGGGGAATGTATCGAGGGGCTCGGGAGTGTTGTGTTAGCTAAGAAGAGAAGACGGAAGACGTCCTAGATAGAGCCCTGGTCTCTCCCTGGCACGCCGTCCTTATCAGGACCGCGCAGGCTCGAGCCAGTGGCGTGGTACCAGAGCCAGAGCCAGTGCTGGTCTGGACTCTGGGTACCGGGCCCGACTGACCAGTGTCGGGCCAAGATAGCCTCCCCTAGCCCATTAGAGGAGGACTCAGAGGCAGGCTAGGGTTAGCCTAGAGGTGTGTCCTCAGATAGACGGGTGAGGGGGCCGATACCCCCTCAGTGTGTATGTCACAACGTGTGGTGTTAAATAAACAAGTGTGCCTCCAACTCCGGTGTGAACGAGTCATAAGCGTTACTACACTAGTATACTACACTATACACTACACTATACACTACACTATACACTACACTACTATACACTACACTATACAGTACAGTATACACTACTATACACTACACTATAAACTACACTATACACTACACTATACACTACACTATACACTACACTATACACTACACTATACACTACTATACACTACACTATACACTACACTACTATACACTACACTATACACTACACTTTACACTACACTACTATACACTACACTATACACTACACTATACACTACACTACTATACACTACACTATACACTACACTATACACTACACTATACACTACACTACTATACACTACACTATACAGTACAGTATACACTACTATACACTACACTATAAACTACACTATACACTACACTATACACTACACTATACACTACACTACTATACACTACACTATACACTACACTATACACTACACTACTATACACTACACTATACACTACACTATACACTACTATACACTACTATACACTACACTATACACTACACTATACACTACACTATACACTACACTATACACTACTATACACTACACTATACACTACACTACTATACACTACACTATACACTACACTATACACTACACTATACACTACACTATACACTACACTATACACTACACTATACACTACACTACTATACACTACACTATACACTACACTTTACACTACACTACTATACACTACACTATACACTACACTATACACTACACTACTATACACTACACTATACACTACACTATACACTACACTATACACTACACTACTATACACTACACTATACAGTACAGTATACACTACTATACACTACACTATAAACTACACTATACACTACACTATACACTACACTATACACTACACTACTATACACTACACTATACACTACACTATACACTACACTACTATACACTACACTATACACTACACTATACACTACTATACACTACTATACACTACACTATACACTACACTATACACTACACTATACACTACACTATACACTACTATACACTACACTATACACTACACTACTATACACTACACTATACACTACACTATACACTACACTATACACTACACTATACACTACTATACACTACACTATACACTACACTACTATACACTACACTATACACTACACTATACACTACACTACTATACACTACACTATACACTACACTATACACTACACTACTATACACTACACTATACACTACACTATACACTACACTATACACTACACTACTATACACTACACTATACACTACACTACTATACACTACACTATACACTACACTACTATACACTACACTATACAGTACACTATACACTACTATACACTACACTACTATACACTACACTATACACTACTATACACTACACTACTATACACTACACTATACACTACTATACACTACACTATACACTACACTATACACTACACTACTATACACTACACTACTATACACTACACTATACACTACACTATACACTACTATACACTACTATACACTACACTATACACTACACTATACACTACTATACACTACACTATACACTACACTATACACTACTATACACTGCACTACTATACACTACACTATACACTACTATACACTACACTATACACTACACTATACACTACACTACTATACACTACACTATACACTGCACTACTATACACTACACTATACACTACACTATACACTACACTACTATACACTACACTATACACTACACTATACACTACTATACACTACTATACACTACACTATACACTACTATACACTACACTATACACTACACTATACACTACACTATATACTACTATACACTACACTATACACTACTATACACTACACTATACACTACACTATACACTACTATACACTACACTATACACAACACTATACACTACACTATACACTACACTATACACTACACTATATACTACTATACACTACACTATACACTACGCTATACACTACACTATACACTACACTATACACTACTATACACTACTATACACTACACTATACACTACACTACTATACACTACACTACTATACACTACACTATACACTACACTATACTATACACTACTATACACTACACTATACACTACTATACACTACACTATACACTACTATACACTACACTATACACTACACTATACACTACTATACACTACACTATACACTACTATACACTACACTATACACTACACTATACACTACTATACACTACACTATACACTACACTATACACTACACTATACACTACAATACACTACTATACACTACACTATACACTACACTATACACTACTATACACTACACTATAAACTACACTATACACTACACTATACACTACACTACTATACACTACACTATACACTACACTATACACTACACTACTATACACTACACTATACACTATACACTACTATACACTACTATACACTACACTATACACTACACTACACTATACACTACTATACACTACTATACACTACACTCTACACTACACTACTATACACTACACTATACACTACACTATACACTACACTATACACTACACTACTATACACTACACTATACACTACACTATACACTACACTATACACTACACTACTATACACTACACTATACACTACACTATACACTACTATACACTACTATACACTACACTATACACTACACTACACTATACACTACTATACACTACTATACACTACACTCTACACTACACTACTATACACTACACTATACACTACACTATACACTACACTATACACTACACTACTATACACTACACTATACACTACACTATACACTACACTACTATACACTACACTACTATACACTACACTATACACTACACTATACACTACACTACTATACACTACACTATACACTACACTATACACTACACTACTATACACTACACTATACACTACTATACACTACACTACTATACACTACACTATACACTACACTATACACTACACTACTATACACTACACTATACACTACACTATACACTACTATACACTACACTATACACTACACTATACACTACACTACTATACACTACACTACTATACACTACACTATACACTACACTAAACACTACTATACACTACTATACACTACACTATACACTACACTATACACTACTATACACTACTATACACTACACTCTACACTACACTACTATACACTACACTATACACTACACTATACACTACACTATACACTACACTACTATACACTACACTACTATACACTACACTATACACTACACTATACACTACACTATACACTACACTACTATACACTACACTATACACTACACTATACACTACTATACACTACTATACACTACACTACACTATACACTACTATACACTACTATACACTACACTCTACACTACACTACTATACACTACACTATACACTACACTATACACTACACTACTATACACTACACTATACACTACACTATACACTACTATACACTACACTATACACTACACTACTATACACTACACTATACACTACACTATACACTACACTACTATACACTACACTATACACTACACTATACACTACACTACTATACACTACACTACTATACACTACACTATACACTACACTATACACTACACTACTATACACTACACTATACACTACACTATACACTACTATACACTACACTATACACTACACTATACACTACACTACTATACACTACACTACTATACACTACACTAAACACTACTATACACTACTATACACTACACTATACACTATACTATACACTACTATATACTACACTATACACTACACTATACACTACTATACACTGCACTACTATACACTACACTATACACTACTATACACTACACTATACACTACACTACTATACACTACACTATACACTACACTATACACTACACTATACACTACACTACTATACACTACACTATACACTACACTATACACTACACTATACACTACTATACACTACTATACACTACACTATACACTACTATACACTACACTATACACTACACTATACACTACACTATATACTACTATACACTACACTATACACTACTATACACTACACTATACACTACACTATACACTACTATACACTACACTATACACAACACTATACACTACACTACTATACACTACTATACACTACACTATACACTACTATACACTACACACTACTATACACTACACTATACACTACTATACACTACACTATACACTACACTATACACTACACTATACACTACTATACACTACACTATACACTACACTATACACTACACTATACACTACACTATACACTACTATACACTACACTATACACTACACTATACACTACTAGACACTACTATACACTACACTATACACTACTATACACTACACTATGCACTACACTATACACTACACTATACACTACTACACACTTCACTATACACTACACTATACACTACACTATACACTACTATACACTACACTATACACTACACTATACACTACTATACACTACACTATGCACTACACTATACACTACTACACACTTCACTATACACTACACTATACACTACACTATACACTACTATACACTACACTATACACTACTATACACTACTATACACTTCACTATACACTACACTATACACTACACTATTCACTACTATACACTACACTATACACTACACTATACACTACTATACACTACTATACACTACTATACACTACACTATACACTACTATACACTACACTATACACTACACTATACACTACTATACACTACTATACACTACACTATACACTACTATACACTACACGATACACTACACTATACACTACTATACATTACACTATACACTACACTATACACTACACTATACACTAGTGGCCACGTTCCGTGTACGCGACACGCCTTACGAGTTGGCTGTGTCGGGTGGCGGCGGGTTTCACGACACATTTACATATCTACGCGACCTAACGCCAACAACAAAAAACAACAACGTCTCCTGTGGATGCTCTTGGTGGCGAAATCCCTGCGACGTGGCGTCCGACGGCCGGTGGAGATCCCGTGTCCCTCTGGTCTCACACAACGCCGACGGCAGTGGATGGGACGCGAACCCGAACACCCAAGGCAGAGGTCGCAACCGGGTACCCGATACCCGTACCCTACCCGATACCCGGCTACCCGTACCCGGGTACGGGTACCCATTTGCGACCCTAGTGCGGCCGGGTACGGGTAGACCGTGAGTCACTGGTGAGTCACCGTTGGTCACTCATTTCCCAACGTCTCGTCTCTTCTCACAATTCAAGTTCCTAGAATCAACCCACCCGCGCCTGCAACTTGGCTTCATCCCAGAGGTCGCCATCGGGTATCCGTACCCTGCCCGTACCCGGCCGGGTATCGGGTAGCCGGGTATCGGGTAGGGTACGGGTACCCGTTTGCGACCCTGGTGCGGCCGGGTACGGGTACGGGTAAGGAATCAAACCCCGTGTGCGACCTCTGCCCCAAAGGTGACGAGGCTGTCACCGCCGCCGTCGTCCCGGGGCTCCCTGGGTGGCACCGAGGAGCGGCGCGTCCCGGCAAGCCTCGGGAACTCGCAATCGGCATCAGCAGAAGCAGGAATTAATTTCGTTTCCGACCTCAACTTTCCGGAACGTACACACACAACAACAACACAACAACAACAACAACCACAGTGGCGGCTACGTGTCAGTGCGCGCGCGCGCGAGCGTGTACACAAAGACAAAGCTTCCCACGTGTAGCCTTGGACAGGATGTCGGGGCAAGTGCTGTTAGCGAGCAGCAGCTGCTGCTGCTGTGAAGGCCGGACACGGCACATGAGGCCAGTGGTGTGGTGGGCACCACGGCCGGCCGCCTTTAATCCTCGCCAGGCACTCGCTTGAGGCTGAGTCGATCGATTGGAGATCGATTGGAGATCGCCCCGAACCGGCTGGGATCACCGTCGCTGTTGTTGGTGACCCTGAGCGGAAATCGAACTTTCTCGTCGCCGGGTTCGTAGCGCGGTGTGCTGACCACTGCGCCACCGCTCCCCGTGCGCGTGCATGCACTGGTGTGGTGGTGTGGGTGTGAACGGGAGTGGGTGTGAACGGGTGGTGATATGCGTGTGTGATGGTGTTGGTGGGTGTGTTGGGGTGTGTATGTGTGTAGGTGTGACGGTGTGGGAGCGGAGCGGTTAGCGCTACGCTGCGCTATGAACCTGGCGACCCGAGTTCGATTCCCGCTCACGGCCAACACCGGTGACGATTATACGCACCGGTCCTGGGCTTCCCCTAGGTCGACTCAGCCTCAGATTAGTAACTGGTGCGTTGTGTAAACATCGCCACTAGGGAGACAAAGGCGGTCGGGCGTGGTGCTGGCCACCCACCCCCTCGTGATTCGTGCCGGCCTTCATAGGTGCCACTCGCTAACAGCACTTGCCCCAACAGTCTGTTGAGGCTACCCGGGGGATCTTTGTCTTTGTTGTTGTGTGGGCAGCAGCGTAACGCGGGTGGGGGGCAGGGGGGTGCCTTGCCCCCCCCCCATGTGCCCCCCTTCACAAGCACCATGAGATATACTGTACGTTCAACAACAGTTGTGAAAGGACAACATTGAATGAAAAAGAGGTTTACTTTGTTTATTTATTTTAGGAAAATGCTTTCATTTGCGTTCCGCGTTTTATTTTCTACGTCACGCAGAGCGGTGACGCGTGGTGTCCGTGAGAGACAAATCACATTATGGGGGTCCACCTAATCGACGAGGGCGCCACGGTGGCCAGGAGATGTTGACTCCCTCGCCTGGTGCACAGGAGGTCGTGGGTTCGAACCCGACCCTGACGCCTGCTGCTGTATATTTGGAGTTTGCGTGTCTCTCTCTCATCATCATCACGGTGGCTAGGAGATGTTAACTACCTCGCCTGGTGTCCAGGAGGTCGTGGATTCGATCCCGACCCTGACGCCTGCTGCTGCTGTATATTTGGAGTTTGCGTGTCGCGTGGAACTTGGTCCGGGTCCTCCGTTTTTCCCCTCCACATTTAGAATCACGCATTAACAAGTGTTTGCCTGCTATAAATGTCCACGTGATGATAAGCCACATCGATGAGCTTTCACGTGTGGCCAGAGGTTTCTTCTCAAGCAGAGCCATATAGCTAGCTCGGTGGGCTTTACCTGCTAAGATAAAACAAAGCTTTAATTGGTCAGACTGCCGTACCCTCTGAGCTGATAATGTCGTCACGACGCCACTGTGTGTTGATGGCATGCTTCTGCGTACGAGTATGCCTCGCTGTGCTTGAGTTGGGGGTCTTTGTTCCGTCGTTGGACAATCGACAGAGAAGAGAGAGGGGGGTGGTGGGGGGGCGTAACTGGTCGAGAAGACCCGTGGGGAAGCCGGGCAAGCCTCCACGCAGCCGATGAGAAGATAAAAATCCGCACGACGACTTTTATTTGGGGTTGAGACCTTTGGCACCAAAGCGTCTCTCTGGCCGTGAGCTCAACTCGCAGCTCAAGGGCGTCTCTCTCTCTCGCTCTCTTCCAGCAGTGCTGGCAACCGGTCCATGAAGGGCTGTGGGTGGCGTGACGTCACAATGGTGTGTGGGGTGACGACACGGGTGGGGTGACGTCACAACGGTGGGTGGGGTGACGTCACAAGGGTGGGTGGGGTGACGGCCCCGCGAAATTTGTCAACAACGACATCACGCATAACTGCCCCGGGCCCCGCGCTTTAGGGGGGGGGGTCCACTCTCCAATGTCACGGTGTCAGATGTAATGCATCCAGTTGGCTACCATGACAACCACCTCGCCTGGTATACAGGAAGGTCATCGGTTCGATCCCGACCCTGACGCCTGCTGCTGCTGTATATTTGGAGTTTGGGTGTCTCTCTCTCTCCCCGTGGTCGCGTAGATTTTTCTCCGAGTCCTCCGTTTTTTTCCCCTCCATGTTCAGAATCAACAACGTCACGCGTTCAGAGTACTGCACGCTGCTCTGAACCCAAGCTTCTCCTCCTTTCACCGCCGTGGAATGCCGGACCCGCTGCAGTGCAGCCCGCTGGAAACATCTCCTCCGTCCGTCAGCCGGTTGCGGACTCCGTCACCCAGCCAGAGCGGTGGTGCTGAGCTACGGTGGCTCGTGTTCTCCCGCGCTCACACGACCGCCACATGCGCAGGAGGGCTGAAAGGATGTCAATCGCTAGATTTGAAGCTTTCGTGACTGCAAGGATTCATACTCTTAGTTTTATCGGTAAAGTCACGTAGGTAAAAAATTTAATTTATTTTTTATTAATTTTAATTTCATTTTTTACCTACGTGACTTTACCAGAAAAAAACTAAGAGTATGATCTTCTTGGTTCTTTCGGTAAAGTCACGTAGAATGGAAATAATAAATGTATTATTTTATTATTTCCATTCTACGTGACTTTACCGAAAGAACCAAGAAGATGAATCCCTGCAGTCACGAAAGCTTTAAATCGAAATTTAAGAGTATGATGTCAATCGCGGCTGCCAGCGGGCGTTCAAAATTGCTGCTTGCAAAATTTTCATCGGATAAACGAGAGCGGGATATTTTGGGTTTGAATGGGGGTCCCTGGGTGGATGGCCCACCACGGCTAGTGGACGAATGACAGGGGACATCATCTTACGCAGAACCAGCCGAGTGTCAGCAGATAAATTAGCTCCACGGTCGGTCCCGGTGTCGAGGACACGGGCCCATGATGCTGTCCAGCAGACATGCTTGCTTGGAACTGGCGAGAATTCATGATGATGATGAAAACTGCACTGCAAGACGCCTCAGATCCTGACGAAGAAGCGATAGTAAGAAAGCCTGTGTTTGTCCCCTCTCCGAAACTTTCTTTTCACCATATTCTCTCACCTCCGGCCGGCACTTCCCACACTGCAGAGGCGTCTTGCGCGGTTGCTACTTTCACCGCGTTTTCTCCGCCGCGTCGTGAAGAGCTTCCTCGTGTCTCCGTGAGGCGGTGCGTGTGTGCGCCTGTGGGCCACAGAGAAGTCCTACTACGACGGTAAGCCCTCCATTCAGGTTGCTCCCGTTTACGTTGCTTCCCCCAGAACGTCGCAAACGAATCGCATTTCGATTGAAAATGCGCCGGTTTCGCTTCAAAACGTTGGAGTGGGGAAAAAAATGGAAAGCACGCGGTTTAGTTTGGGCGGCGTGCGATGCGACGGAGCACCGCCTTCATGCTGTACACTGTACATCGCCATGCTGGATACTGTACATCGCCATGCTGTACACTGTACATCGCCATGCTGGATACTGTACTACCCCGCTCTGACTGCAATCTTCGCTGCCATCTCCGGTGAGCAGGCCGAGTCCTCGCTTAGCGTGCGGTGTTCACGCTACAACGCGTTCTCGCCGTAACGCGATGCTTCTATTGGGGGACGCTTTTCGCGCAACGCGGAGCGTGCCGTTGTAATGCGGGAAAGCTCGCCATTATTACACAGAACGTGCGCCCGTTATAAGGCGGAACGCGCCTGTTGTGACAAGGAATGCACCTGTTATAAATTAGAATGCGCTCGTTATAACAAGAAATGCACCCGTTGCAACGTGGAACGCGCCCGTTATAACGTGGAACGTTCCGGTTATAACGTGGAATGTGCCTGCTATAACAAGGAACGCGCCTGTTATGTGGAACGCGCTCCCGTCATGAAGCGTTTTCTGAGCAGCCAACGACGAACTACTTTCTTGAGCTGCGTGGCTGAGAGGTACGGGAATTCTGGCTATATATGCACTGTGGTGCCGGGCTTACGAAGCCACAGCGGATAATGTGTTCTCATTAGGTGTAGCCCGCTTACTGGCCTAGCGGGGCTTGGGTGAGCGCTGGTCAGCGCGGAGGCACCGCGAGCAGAGTGCGGTGCGGGCTCCCGGTGAGGGAGCGTCAGCCAGCCAGGGTGACGTTGGGGCATGATACGCTGGTTGACCTGCCGACACGTGACCGGATGATATTGGAGGGGGGGCACCGGTGGACTGGGGCCACTGGGCAGTCACGTGGTATAAAAGAGCTCTCGGGAGCCTTCGGGAAAGAGCTCGAGAGAGATCTAGAAGGTGGGCGGGGCGAGGGGCGGAGCCAGCCCCAGCCCAGGCCGATATAACGGGGGCCCCGTGAGGGGCTCGGGGTTCTTCGTGCTGCTGGTGATGAAGATCCACGTCGGGTAAAAGGAGCCTCTAGCCACGCGGTCCAGGACTGAGCTTGTGGTCCGGGCCGGGATAACGAACCGTGTCTAGTTCTGCCGTAGCGTGGCTAGATGGGCATTCAACACCCAAGTGTAGGTTGTGTTGTGTTGATTCATTGAATAAATAGTGTTGCTCCCAAGACAACGTCTACGACTCAGTTGGACTCACTACACTTTATTAACTTACATGATGAAAAACAAGAATAGGTTTTACCTGTTCTCTTTGGTTCTTCCGAGACCAAAGTGCTCTGCAAGCCGTCTGGCTACCATGAAAGATTTGTTCATGAAGCCATCCAAATATACAAACATAGACATAACTTCAACCGAGAAGATGGTTACAAATTGAGCAATCATTGGAAAGATGTTATTAACCAGGTAAAAATGTTACTGTTCATAGTTGTCCCATCTTATTTTTCAGATAGTAGCTTATTTTACCGAGCTAACTGCATCCCCAAAGTTTAGCAGTACTGCTATTTTACTTTGGACTCCCCCGCCATTGACGTAGCTCCACTCTCTTTCCCCAACCGTTTTTCCCCCTTTCCTCTTGGCCTCTCGCTTATAGCCCCACCTCTCTCTGACTCATATAATTTCATTGGCCCCGGCTTCTCTCCCACTTCAGTGCAGGTTGGTTTCACACCTGGTGATGATTGCTTGTGTTGCGATCGAAACGTCGTGATTACATTTTTTTGAACTCTTTTTTTTCACCTACGTGACTTTACCGAAAGAACCAAAGAGTATGGATCCTTGCAGTTACAAAAACTTCAAATGTAGAATTTACCTGTTCTGGCCATAAAACAGGTGTTAAGATGTTCAAACACAAAATAGAAACCTTTTGCAAGGAATGAAGTACTGCATTAACCACACGTACTTGTGGTGAACATGCAAACAAATATGTTCTGATAATAATATTTGCATTTGTTTTCTAAACAGATTGGCCTGCACCAGAGACGGCCTTCTTTATGGCCTAGTCTCACCACCAGTGTCAGATTAGAGAACGCCAAAAGTCGAACAGTACAAAGACAATGCACGTATCAGCGCATTTATTGCTTGGGGTATCAACGTATTGCCAGAAAGGGTGAAACCCACTCTTATCTTTCATACTTTGATACTGGCAAAAAAAAGTCCCGCGATTCCACATATTTTGAAAGGGGGGTATACTTTGTTGCCTGTTTTGTTGTTACATATTTAACTATTTATGCAAACGTTTGCCCAAAAAACAATATCATCAATTTACATCGTGAAGCCAAATGGTCAAAATTCGGTTCCAACTGTTTTGCCGAGTGTCGCATCCACCAAGGTAACTCGAGGGCTTCCCGGGTGTGTATCGTTTGTGGTCCACGCATTCCAGTCGGTCCAGCGCGAGTGCTCGCGTCATTACCCACTCAAGCATTCAAGGCGCAAAACAAGATCACTCTATTCGGAGGGAACACTTTAGCCAAAGTCGAGGACCGGAGGTCACAGAAACCATCTGAATGTTTCACCTTGTCTGCATTTCTCCACAAATATTCACCTTCGTTGGGGCAGCAGCAACAACAACAACAACAGCCGCCATTTTGCACTAAGTGGCGGTGACGTCACCATGGCGCATATTCAAGGCCAGGTACGCGTTGAGGCCACGCGAAGTTTCAAAGGCTCACTGACAGGAGGTCATGGGACAGAGCCATGTGCCATGGGTTGACTGACTTAGATGATTGGCAAATGCACCAGCTGTACCCCAACTGTGCCAACTTGCTGCATTTTAGCCACCGGTGCTCCGCTCGTTATTGTGAGCGTCGCTTCTCTGCCCTCCGTTGTTGTTGGAGGGCGACTGCCTCCAACTGCCCAGTAGCAACGTCCTTCACGAGCCTCCTCCATAAGAGGCCGATTTTGACACCGCTGGTACCAGTATTCGGCAAGTCCACTCAGCTCCACATCCTCTCGTACCACATCAGTCAGCTCTTCTCCAGCCCGTGCCATGCCCGTTTAGCCCTATCTATCCGACCAAACAGAAACGACTTGGGCATGCACTGGCTGGGCATGTGGGCTACATGACCCAGCCAACACAGCCTTGATTTCTAGAGGAGCTCACTGTCCAGATCGTTCAAGGATTTGTGACCTCCTCACACAATCCAGCCTAGTTAAACCCAGGATGGCTCGTAGGCAGACCAACCCAATGTTTCTAACCGGCGCAGATGTTCCATTTGAGGGGTCCACGTTTCGTAAGCATAGAGAAGGGAGGCCATGACTGTGGCCAAGAAGACCCGAAGCTTCATGTGGAGCGACAGACCAGGTAGCTTCCACACAGCATTATGCAGCCGATGAAAAGTTAATGCCGCCCGACTGATTTGGAGTGAGAACTCTGCTGTCAAACCGAAGCTGGTCATAAGCACACTGCCCAGGAATGGACAACTCTCCACTCTCTCCACAACTGCCTCATCACCAATGGGGAGTTGAGGGTGTGGAGTGTTTGATGGCACAAAATACCCAGGCAGGTGCTTTGTATTGTGGCATGCTCTAGGTTCAGCAGCAGCGCCTCCAACTCCTCGTTTGAGTAATTAGCAATCACCAAATCATCAGCATACATGACATGGTTGACCAATAGGGAGCCATCCCTTGATCGCACCTGGGTATCGATCAACCTCCCATTTTATCTGTACCAGATGAAAATTCCTCCGGTACAGCCATGGAAAATTTTTCGAACTACCTGGTCAAAGATGATGTTTAGATAACTGTTCTTTCCCTTAAGGATGGTGATAGGTGAGGCACTTCAAGTTACTTTTTTAATGGAATTAAAGGGTGATTTGTGAACTCTGACCAGTGAGGCAGATCCTATCTCCTCAGCAATCCGCGCCCACCACTCATCCTGTCAGCGCCACACGGCTCTCCGAACCTCTGAATTACGGCTGCGGTAAGGCTCTTCATTCTCCAACGTTGGATATTGAAGACGACGGGAGTGGGCCTGTCGTTTTCTCTCAACCAGCTGGAACACCTCGTCTTTCGTTGGGGCCTTGGCTACAACCAGCACCACAACCACCGCCTGGTGTTGTTAAGGAGGTGAGCCCACAAAAGTCCATAGCGCACAGAATCTCACACCGCACCACCACCCCCTTCATTACTTTCATAAGAGCCACTCCCCCATTGTTTGACATCGTCCTACACCCGAGGGGAGGACTGTCCACCCTCGTGGCGCCAGAAGCAGTCCACCGGACCTCCTGTTGTCTACAGGAGTCCAGGTGGTAGTGGTCTAGCTCCCCTACGGAGGAATGGCAGCCTCTCCTGCCTAGCTAGCGTTCAGGTAGCCGCAGTGGTTGCCTGTTGTTCCTGTTGTCGAAGGGGCCCCGGAAGGCGACGGTTGACTTCCCCTCCCCCCACGCCCTGGCTCAGGCCACGTCACAGGCTACGTCACAGGCGTCTATCCCTCTCGGGGCCTCCAGCATGTGCTTGTGGTTTTCTCTCAATAACCGACTTTAATTTTGTACTTCGAGTTCAAGGGATGGAGGGGGGTACCAGTGCGCTCAGCGAGCACCTACGAAGGCCGGCATGGTATCGCGAGGGCGTGGGTGGTCAGAATCACGCCCGACCGCCTTTGTCTCCCCCCGTGGCGATGTTTACACAACGCACCAGGTACTCGTTTGAGGATGATTCGACCTAGCGGAGGCCCAGGGCCGATTCAAATAATCGCCACGGGTGTTGGCCGTGAGTGGGAATCGAACTCGAGTCACCCGGTTTGTAGCGGAGTGTACTAACCACTGCACTACTGCCCCCCACACACATTGATTCACATATATACACAAACACACAAACGAATACACACCAACAACACACAAAGACCACTGCACACACATTCACAAGACCTTCCACATACACCCCACCCCACACACGTACTCACACACACTCACACACAGACCTCATCCCACTCACAAAGACACACTCACACACCCCACTTAAATACACCCTCACTCACACACACACCACTCACACACCACACACACAAACCACTCACACACATCCCACTCACACCACACACACCACTCACACACACCACACACACACACTCCACTCACACCACACACACACACACACCACACCACTCACACACCCCCACTCACACACACACCACTCACACACATCCCACTCAGACACCCCACTCACACACATCCCACTCACACACACACCACACACACCCCCAACTCACACAAACACCACTCACACACAACACTCACACACGTCCCACTCACACCACACACATCCCACTCACACACACCACACACACCCACACCACTCACACACACACCCCACTCACACACATACCCCACTCACACATCCCACTCACACACACCACACACACCACTCACACACACACCCCACTCACACACATACCCCACTCACACATCCCACTCACACACACCACACACACACACCACTCACACACACTCCACACACACACACCACACACCCCACTCACACACACACACCTCACACACACCCCACTCACACACACACCCCACTCACACACATACCCCACTCACACATCCCACTCACACACACCACACACATACACACCAATCACACAAACACTCCACTCACACACACCACACACACACACCCCACTCACACACACCCAACATACACCCCACTCACACACACACACACCCCACTCACACACATACCCCACTCACACACACCCTACTCACTCACACCACACACACACACCACACATTCACACCACACACACACCCAACTCACACACATCCCACTCACACACACACACACCACTCACACGCACCACTCACACACACCACACACACACCACACACACCACACACACACACCACTCACACACATCCCACTCACACCACACACATCCCACTCACACACACAGACACCACAGACGCACCACTCACACACACCACACACACACACACCACACACACGCCACACACACTCCACTCACACACACCACTCACTCACACCACACACCACACACACACCACTCACACACACCACACACACACTCCACTCACACACACCCCACTCATACACACACACCACACACACACACCACTCACACACACCACACACACACACACTCACACAGATCCTACTCACACACACACCACATACACACCACTCACACACACATCCCACTCACACACACCACACACACACACTCCACACACACACCACACACACACTCCACTCACACACACACACCACACACACACACCACTCACACACACACCACCCACACTCCACTCACACACACTCCACTCACACACACACCACACACACACACCACACATACACACACTCCACTCACTCACACACACACACCACACACACACACACTCCACACACACCACACACACCACACACACACCACACACACACCACTTACACCCACACCACCCACCCTCCACTCACACACACTCCACTCACACACACCCCACTCACACACACCACACACACACCACACACACCACACACACCACACACACCACACTCCACTCACACACACCACACACACACACCACACACACACACCACACACACACCACACCACACTCCACTCACACACACCACACACACACACACCACTCACACACCACACATACACACCACTCACACACTACACATACACACCACTCACACACCACACACACACACCACACACACACACCACACACACACCACACACACACACCACTCACACACCACTCACACACCACACACACACACCACTCACACACCACACATACACACCACTCACACACCACACACACACACACCACACACACACACCACACCACACACACCACTCACACACCACACATACACCCCACACACACACACCACTCCGTGTGGCTGATGCTGTCACTTTGAGCGTCTGTACACGTGAGGGGAGGGGCCAGTGTGGGCTGTGGGGGGGGGATCATTACGCGAGTCCTCAGGTGACCCCACCCCCAACCCCTCCCGACTCTCGCGAGTCCCGGTTCGACCCCCGTCCCGTTAGAGACAGGGACCCCCCCCCCCCCGGGACCCCCCCCCCACGTCCAACCAGCCCACAGCCCACAATCTGCGAGTCCCGATTCGACCCCTGCCCCGCCCCCCCCGCCCCCTCCCCCGTATCCCTCTGGGGTCCCCAGACCCCGCGCAGTCCTGGTTCGACCCCTGGCTCCACCCCTCGCCGGGTGACCAATCAAGAGCGAGGCGCGGGGCAGGGACCACCCCCGTGTGGACCAATCAGAGAAGCGTATGTATTGTACACAGCCCCGCCCTCCCCTCCTCCTTCAAAGACACACAGCACGCAAAGGTCCCCCGTGTAGCCTCGGCAGGCTGCTGGGGCAAGTGCTGTTCTCGCGAGCACCACCTATGAAGGCCGGCACGGCACACGAGGGGGTGGGTGGCCAGCACCACGCCCGGCCACCTTTGTCTCCCCAGTGGCGATGCTCACTACACACCACTCCAGGTAACTCATTTTGAGGCTGAGTCAACCTACGGGGAGGGTTTCTATCGCAGCGGGATAACGGCGGGGCCTGCGCTCATAAACAAATGTACACAGACACACCCCCAAACAGCACACACACATTCATATATGCACACACCTTCACACATCAACACCCTACCCATACACACAAAGACGCACACGTACACCCCCATACAAACACCCTGCACACATCACACATATGGACACCATACACACAATGCATATTTACACATACCTACATGCACAGCATACACACAACACACAGACATTACACAGACACACCTGTTCACACACACACCCTCACAACTACACACACACACACCCTCACAACCACACACACCCTCACAATCACACACACTCCTCAACCACACACTCCCTCACAATCAGACACTCCCTCACAACCACAAACACCCTCACAACCACACACACCCTCACAACCACACACACCCTCACAACCACACACACCCTCATAACCACACACACCCTCACAACCACACACACCCTCACAACCACACACACCCTCACAACCACACACACCCTCACAAACACACACCCTCACAACCACACACACCCTCACAACCACACACACCCTCACAACCACACACACACACCCTCACAACTACACACCCTCACAATCACACACACCCTCACAACCACACACACACTCACAACTACACACACCCTCACAACTACACACCCTCACAACCACACACACCCTCACAACCACACACACACCTCACAACCACACACACCCCTCACAACCACACACACCCCTCACAACCACACACACCCCTCACAACCACACACACCCTCACAACCACACACCCTCACAACCACACACACCCCTCACAACCACACACACCCTCACAACCACACACACCCTCACAACCACACACACCCCTCACAACCACACACACCCCTCACAACCACACACACCCTCACAACCACACACCCTCACAACCACACACACCCCTCACAACCACACACACCCTCACAACCACACACACCCCTCACAACCACACACACCCCTCACAACCACACACACCCCTCACAACCACACACACCCCTCACAACCACACACCCTCACAACCACACACACCCCTCACAACCACACACACCCTCACAACCACACACACCCCTCACAACCACAAACACCCTCACAACCACACACACCCTCACAAGCACACACCTTCACAACCACACACACCCCTCACAACCACAAACACCCTCACAACCACACACACCCTCACAAACACACACCTTCACAACCACACACACCCCTCACAACCACAAACACCCTCACAACCACACACACCCTCACAAACACACACCTTCACAACCACATTGTCCTCACCCTGACCTCACCTTCACCCCACCCTGACCCCACTTTGACTGCACCCGACACCGCCGTGACCCCACCATGACCCCACCCTGACCCCACCATGACACAACCTTAAGCGCGCCATCGCCACAGCCGAGGCAGCTTGCCATGTTGATGATCGGTTTACGGCCGAGCCGACCTAGGGGGTGTAAGAGCCAAGCCGCTAACGCGACGGGATTCAGGCTCGAAACCCGCCGCGCTCCCCTCCCCTTCACCCAAACCCCGACCCCCCCCTCACCCCCCCCCTCACCTCGCCCCCCCCCTCACCTCGCCCCTCACCTCCCCCCTCACCTCGCCCCCCCCTCACCTCGCCCCTCACCTCCCCCCCTCACCTCGCCCCCCCCTCACCTCGCCCCTCACCTCCCCCCTCATCTCGCCCTCACCTCGCCCCTCCCCCCTCACCTCCCCCCTCACCCCCCTTCACCTCGCCTACCCCCCCTCACCTCGCCCTCACCTCGCCCCTCCCCCCCCACCTCCCCCCTCACCTCCCCCCTCACCCCCCTCCCCCCCTCACCTCCCCCCTCGCCCCTCCCCCCCCACCTCCCCCCTCACCTCCCCCCTCACCTCCCCCCCCACCTCGCCACCCACCCCGTCCCCGCTCTGAGTGAAACCCCGGAACCTTTGAACCGGACTCCCTCCCTCCCGTCCGCCGAACTCTCTAGACGGGTCTAGACAGCCGGGAGCCCCCCTCCTCCCACTCAGAGCCCCCCCCCATCCCGCTAATGAACTTTACTATCCTCCCCGTATCATCTCCCGTGAACAGCGTCGTGATCGCCCCCCCCTCTCTGTCTCTGTGTCTCTGCAGAATTCTTTCTCTCGTGGACTTTCCCCCAAGTCCCTCGCTCTCTCTCTCTTATCTCTCAACCCTCTCACGACTCTCACTCTCTCACTCTCCTCTCTCACAACTCTCTCACAACTCTCTCCTTCTCCCTTCCTCTGTCTCTCTCACAACTCTCCCTCCCTCCCGCACTCTCCGCTTATCTCTCGACGCTCTCTCACTCTCACAACTCTCTCACAACTCTCCCACCCTCGTTATCTCTCACCCCCCTCTCACAACTCCCTCTCTCTCTCAACTCTCTCTCAGCTCTCGTCTTATCTCTGTGTTTTCGTTGTCCGTGTCAAGGCTTTGTCAGAAGTCGCAATGATTCTCCCCACCCACCTTTGTCTCTCCCCCCACCCCACCTTTGTCTCTCTCCTCACCCCCAGTCACCCTGATTGAGGACAGATTTACCCATAATCCTTCACGGTTAGAGACAAGTTTACCCATAATGCCCCACGTATTGGGGCCACGTGTCCGCACGCTCGTACACATGACAAAGACTCCCAGGGTAGCCTCAACAGGCTGCTGGGGCAAGTGCCGTTAGCGGGAGGCACCTTATGAGAGGTTGGCGTGACCACTCTCGGCTGCCTTTGTCTCCCCTAGTGGCCGTGTATACATATCGCACCGGGTATCATTTAAGGCTGAGTCTACCCAGAGGAGAGCCCAGGACCGGTATCAGGTGGTCGACACCGCTCGTGGTCGTGAGGAGCGGGAATCGAACTCGGGTCGCCAGGTTCGTAGCGCGGCGCGCTCAACGCGAGCACTGCGGCTCCCCACAAGCACCCACACACACACACGTACACACACACACGTACACACACACACGTACACACGTACACACACACACGTACACACACACACACGTACGTACACACACACACGTACACACACACACGTACACACACGTAAACACACACACGTACACACACACACACACGTACACACACACACGTACACACACACACGTACACACACACACGTACACACACACACGTACACACACACACGTACACACACACACGTACACACGTACACACACACGTACACACGTACACACACACACGTACACACACACACGTACACACACACACGTACACACGTACACACACGTACACACACACACGTACACACACACACGTACACACGTACACACACACACGTACACACGTACACACACACACGTACACACACACACGTACACACGTACACACACACACATACACACACACACGTACACACACACACGTACACACGTACACACACACACGTACACACACACACGTACACACGTACACACACACACGTACACACACACACGTACACACACACACGTACACACGTACACACACACACACACGTACACACACACACACGTACACACACACACGTACACACGTACACACACACACGTACACACACACACGTACACACACACACGTACACACACACGTACACACGTACACACACACACGTACACACGTACACACACACACGTACACACACACGTACACACGTACACACACACACGTACACACACACACGTACACACACACACGTACACACACACACGTACACACGTACACACACACACGTACACACGTACACACACACACGTACACACACACACGTACACACACACACGTACACACACACGTACACACGTACACACACACGTACACACGTACACACACACGTACACACACACACACGTACACACGTACACACACACACGTACACACACACACGTACACACACACACACGTACACACACGTAAACACACACACGTACACACACACACACACGTACACACACACGTAAACACACACACGTACACACACACACGTACACACACACGTACACACACGTACACACACACACGTACACACACACACGTACACACACACACGCACACACACACACAGGTACACACACATACGCACACTCACACGTACACGTACGTGTACTCACACCGTCACACGTACACGGGCGCGCACACACACAGGCAGAGACACACACACACAGAGACACACACACAGAGACACAGACACACACAGAGACACACACACACAGGCAGAGACACACACTCACAGGCAGAGACACACACACTCACAGGCAGATACACACACACACAGAGACACAGACACACACAGAGACACACACATTCACAGGCAGAGACACACTCACAGGCAGAGACACACACACACAGAGACACAGACACACACAGGCAGAGACACACACACACAGAGACACACACACTCACAGGCAGAGACGCCCACACTCACAGAGACACACACACACAGAGACACACACACTCACAGGCAGAGACACACACACACAGAGACACACACACACAGACACACACAGACACACAGAGACACACACAGGCACACACACAGAGACACACACACTCACAGGCAGAGACACACAGGCAGAGACACACACACAGAGACACACACACACAGAGACACACACACAGAGACACACACACAGAGACACACACACAGAGACACACACACAGAGAGACACACACACACTCAGAGAGACACACACACAGTTACACACACAGAGACACACACACACAGACACACACACAGAGACACACACACAGACACACACACACAGACACACACACACACACAGACACACACACACAGAGACACACACAGAGACACACACAGACACACACACAGAAACACACACACAGAGACACACACACTCACAGACACACACACAGACACACACACACAGAGACACACACACAGACACACACACTCACAGGCCCCGCATGTCAACTCACGTAACGGAGCTCTCTGGCTGCGCGGCCTTGCACCCGACGAAACAAAAACGCGCACGCAGCTACACACAAAGGTCCCCCGTATAGCCTTTCAACAGGCGTGGGTGTCGGGGTACGTGTGTGGTGCAAGGGATACGTGTGGTGTTCATGGGAACGCGTGGTGCAAGGGGTACGTGTGGTGTAGGGGAAGGTGTGGTGTAGGGGTACGCGTGGTGTAGGGGTACGTGTGGTGTAGCGGTAGGTGTGGTGTAGGGGTACGCGTGGTGGGGGACGAGCGCCACGCCCGGCCGCCTTTGTCTCCCCAACGCTGAGACATTTACACGTGGGGATACCAGGCAACTCATTCGGGGGAGGCGGAGGCCCAGGGCAGGTTCACGCAGTCACACCACGTGACCAGGGCCGGTTCACACAGTCACACCACGTGACCAGGACAGGTTCACGCAGTCACACCACGTGACCAGGGCAGGTTCACAAAGTCACACCACTTGACCAGGGCAGGTCCACACAATCACACCACGTGACAGGTTCACGCAGTCACACCACGTGACCAGGGCAGGTTCACACAGTCACACCACGTGACCAGGGCAGGTTCACACAGTCACACCACGTGACAGGTTCACGCAGTCACACCACGTGACAGGTTCACACAGTCACACCACGTGACAGGTTCACGCAGTCACACCACGTGACAGGTTCACGCAGTCACACCACGTGACAGGTTCACACAGTCACACCACGTGACTAGGGCAGGTTCACACAGTCACACCACGTGACTAGGGCAGGTTCACACAGTCACACCACGTGACCACGTTACGCTCACCACGGCTGCCACCGCTCCTCGCACGCACGCGACACCTCTAGAAACGGCGCCCCGACTCCCACGTGACCCCCCCTCCTCCTCCTCCACTGCCGTGGCCGAGAGACTCGGGGGGGTTAATTTTAGAAAAGTGTCTGCAGACGTCGATCGCTACCCCCCCCCACCCGGCGCACAGACAAAGGCGCCCCGTGTAGGCTCTAACGTGTAGGCTATAACGTGTAGAATCTCTAACGTGGAGGCTATAACGTGTAGGCTCTAACGTGTGGAGGCTCCAACGTGTGGAGGCTCTAACAGGCTGTTGTCACCTGTGGAGGGGGCCGCCGCCGTGACACACGAGGTGGGTGGACAGCGCCACGCCCGGCCGCCTTTGTCTCCCCCAGTGCTGGTGCGTGTTTTCCACGTCGCTGGTTTTCCACGTAACGTCTACACCGCACGTGCCCCTACACCACACACACCCACACCACACACCCATACCACTCACACCCACACCACACACACCACACACACACACCTACACACACCACACACACCCACACACACCACACACACACCCCCACACACACCCACACCACACACCCATACCACTCACACCCACACTACACACACACATCACACACTACACACACCCACACCACACACACCCACACACACCACACACACACACACCACACATACCACACACACCACACACACCCATACCATTCACACCTACATCACACACACCCACACCACACACACCCACACCACACACACCCATACCACACACACACCACACACACACACCACTACACCACACACACACACCACACAGAGCACCCCCCTGCCCACCTCCGCCCCTCCCCCCGGGGCCCCCTAGCGGGGGGCGGCAGAGCGCGGGGAGCAGCCGCGGGGAGATTTCATTTCGAGGGAGTGAGGAGGAGGGGGGGGGAAGGAGGGAAGGGATAGGAGGGGGAGGATGAGGAGGAGGGGAGGAGGAGGGAGCGGAGGAGGTGGGTGAGGAGGTAAGGGATCGGATGAGGAGGATGAGGAGGGAAGGAGGGGGGGGAGTGGTGGGTGGGGTGGGGGGCTTTTAAGGCGAAGGCGAGAGGAGGAGGAGGGGGGGGTGCGAGACAAACAGAGCCCCCCCCCCTCCTCACCCCCCTCACCCTGGCTGACCTCCTCCCCAGCGCGAACTCATTCAACCTCACACCCCCCCCCCATCAGTCCTCCACTGCACGCACATTGTGTGTGTGGGGGGGGGTCTGAGTCGCAGGAGCCGGACGGAGTTTGGCTCCGCGGTGTCCGGGGAAGCCTCGACTCGCACCGCCTCCAAGGGCTCCTGTCCCGGCGTGACTCTCCACGTTCCTATGGCTGAGGACCAGCTTCTCTTCTGTGTCATCCACGCAGGCGAATGCTTGTTGATCGTCATCATCGGCAGCAGCGGCGGCTGCATCGCCAATCAGCGGCATCGCCTCGCCGTCGTCATCGCCGCCGGCGTTGGTTCAACACAAGCGGAAACTCTGCACCGGTTTTGACATTCGGTGTCTCATCAGCTGCTGAGTGGAACTTGACTTGAACCACCACTGGTGACCTGCCGGGGTCTTTACAGGCCTGGCACGCAGGAGGTCGTGGGTTTGATCCCGACCCTGACGCCTGCTGCTGCTGTATATTTGGAGTTTGCGTGTCTCTCTTTCACCATCATCATCATCACGGTGGCTAGGAGATGTTAACTAACTCGCCTGGTGTACAGGAGGTCGTGGGTTCGATCCCGACCCTGACGCCTGCTGCTGCTGTATATTTGGAGTTTGCGTGTCTCTCTTTCACCATCATCATCATCACGGTGGCTAGGAGATGTTAACTAACTCGCCTGGTGTACAGGAGGTCGTGGGTTCGATCCCGACCCTGACGCCTGCTGCTGTATATTTGGAGTTTGCGTGTCTCTCTTTCACCATCATCATCATCACGGTGGCTAGGAGATGTTAACTAACTCGCCTGGTGTACAGGAGGTCGTGGGTTCGATCCCGACCCTGACGCCTGCTGCTGTATATTTGGAGTTTGCGTGTCTCTCTCTCCCCGTGGTCGCGTGGATTCTTCTCCCTGGGTCCGCCGGTGTTTCCCTCCACGTTTACAATCGACGTCACGCGTTCAGAGTGTTCGGCTTGCAATAAATGTTCACACGATGATAACCCCACTTAGTTGAGCTATCATTCGTGATAGCCAGCTCGCTTCTGAAGAAGAGCTACTATATGGCTCTATGTGCCAGGCCAGGTGCACTTGGAGGCACTTTGAGGCCACGGGACAGACCCAGCAGGTGCCGTGGGTTTGGCTGACTGAGATGACTGGCAGATGCACCACCAGCTGGGCACCCTACTGGGCCAACTCGCTGAATTTTATGCGCCCCGCATTCCGCTCGTTGTTGTGAGCGTCGCTCCTCCGCTGTTGCTGGAGGGCGCCTGCAACTCAACTGCCCAACAGCAGCAGCAGCAGCGTCCTTCACGAGCCTCCTCCTCCTCCACAGAGGCCGATCTTGTCAACAACCACCACCACCACCACGGCTGCATCCATCCACTGCTGTCGATTAATTAACATCGCTGTCTGGACGCGTTGTTTAGAGAGATTCATCATCCGACACCACCGCTGCCGACATGCGACTGGCGAGACGGGCTGGGGGCGTGGGAGGGGGCGGGGGAGGGGGGTGGGGGAGGGAGGGGGGAGGGGCGGGGGGGTGACCCAGGGTTCAGGGCACCTGGGCTGGCACCGCCGAGCAGCTGAATCACGATTCGGGGTTCCTACCGAAGAACAAAAACCAACTCGGCGAGTCCCTGGTCAGGCGTCGAGTCCACGGGCTTCGTCTCTCTACTGCAGTCCTGCAGAGGCGGTGGTGGTAATTCCACATTCCTATGGCGGGGGGGGGGCGAGTCTATGCCACTGATTCGTTCACAGTCAGAATGTTTCGTGAGACTTGTGGGGTGAATCCGAGGAGCGGCGAGCAATGCGGAGCGATCGCGGGCAACGGAGAGACGAAGAGGGCCACGAGGAATCAGTAAACAACAAATATGCACATCAGATGCATCAACACCGACTGCACGCTCGGGGCAAGGCAGAAAAACAACAACAACAACAACAAGGACAGTCCCAGACCAACAGTCCCAACAACAACAACAGTCCCAACAACAACAACAACAGTCCCAACAACAACAACAACAACAGTTCCAACAACAACAGTCCCAACAACAACAACAACAGTCCCAACAACAACAACAGTCCCAACAACAACAACAGTCCCGACAACAACAACAACAGTCCAAACAACAACAACAGTCCCAACAACAACAACAGTCTCGACAACAACAACAGTCCCAACAACAACAACAGTCCCAACAACAACAACAACAGTCCCAACAACAACAACAGTCCCAACAACAACAACAACAACAACAGTCCCAACAACAACAGTCCCAACAACAACAGTCCCAACAACAACAGTCCCAACAACAACAACAGTCCCAACAACAACAACAGTCCCAACAACAATAACAACAGTCCCAACAACAACAGTCCCGACAACAACAACAACAGTCCCAACAACAACAACAACAGTCCCAACAACAACAACAGTCCCAACAACAACAACAACAGTCCCAACAACAACAACAGTCCCGACAACAGAAACAACAGTCCCAACAACAACAACATTCCCGACAACAACAACAACAGTCCCAACAACAACAACAGTCCCAACAACAACAACAGTCCCAACAACAACAGTCCCAACAACAACAGTCCCAACAACAACAGTAACATCAATAATCCAATCCCAACAACAACAACAGTCCCAACAACAACAACAACAACAACAGTCCCAACAACAACAGTCCAATCCCAACAATAACAACAACAGTCCCAACAACAACAGTCCAATTTACACAACAAGCACAGTCCATGAAACCAACCGTCCCAACAACAACAACAGTAACCGCATCAGCCAAATCCCAATAACAACAACAGTCACAACAACAACAACAGTAACTGCATCAGCCAAATCCCAACAACAACAACAGTCCCAACAACAGTCCTAACAACAACAGTCCAATCCAAACAACAACAACAACAGTCCCAACAACAACAGTCCCAACAACAACAACAACAGTCCCAACAACAACAGTCCCAACAACAACAACAACAACAGTCCCAACAACAACAGTCCAATCCCAACAATAACAACAACAGTCCCAACAATAACAACAGTCCAATTTACACAACAAGCACAGTCCATGAAACCAACAGTCCCAACAACAACAACAGTAACTGCATCAGCCAAATCCCAATAACAACAACAGTCACAACAACAACAACAGTAACTGCATCAGCCAAATCCCAACAACAACAACAGTCACAACAACAACAACAGTAACTGCATCAGCCAAATCCCAACAACAACAACAGTCACAACAACAACAACAGTAACCGCATCAGCCAAATCCCAACAACAACAACAGTCACAACAACAACAACAGTAACCGCATCAGCCAAATCCCAATAACAACAACAGTCACAACAACAACAACAACAGTAACTGCATCAGCCAAATCCCAACAACAACAACAGTCCCAACAACAGTCCTAACAACAACAACAGTCCAATCCAAACAACAACAACAGTCCTAACAACAACAGTCCAATCCAAACAACAACAACAACAGTCCCAACAACAACAGTCCCAACAACAACAACAACAGCAGTCCCAGACCGCGCCAAACATAGCTCACGTGATAATAGAGCATTGACGTTGAACTGTGGATACTTGAAGGGTAAGGATCAAAGTTACAGATCACGTGACTGCACGCGTGGCTTCTGCTGGAGGATAATACCACTAATAATATATCCATAATGTATCATAGTAGTTTCTACTATTAGTACAACTCGCACACTCACACTTCCTATCTCACACACACACACTCTCTCACACTCACTCACACTCACTTACACACTCACACACACACTCACACACACACTCTCTCACTCTCTCACACACACTCACACGCACTCACACAATCTCTCACACACACACTCACACACACTCTCTCACTCTCACACACACACTCACACGCACTCACACAATCTCTCACACACACACTCACACACACTCTCTCACTCTCTCACACTCACTTACACGCTTTCACACACTCTCTCACACACTCACACGCTCTCACTCACACACACTCTCACACACTCACTCACACACACACACTCTCTCACACACACGCTCTTTCACACACACACACTCTCACACTCACTCACACGTTCTCACACTCACTTTCACACTCTCTCACACACACTCACACCCTCACACTCTCTCACCCTCTCACACTGACACACTCTCACACGCTTTCTCACACACACGCTCACCCACACACACACGCTCTCACACACACTCTCTCATAACACTCACTCACACACTCTCACACACACTCACACACTCTCTCACACACACTCTCACACACACTCACTCACACTCTCTCACACTCACTGGCACGCGTGTGCACGCGTTCACACACTTGGCACCTGTCCAGAATGTTGTTTTGCTGGGGATTGAATTCGGGCCGAGGGCGGAGTGAGTGGGAGGTGAGTGGTGGGAGGGGGAGGCGGGGAGGGGGGCGAGGGGGAGGCGGGGAGGGGGGCGAGGGGGACAGGGGGGGGGGCGAGTAGGAGGAGGCGGGGGGGGGTGTTCGTGACCCCCCCCGGCACCTGTCGCGCCACGCACGGAGCCGGCCGGGCGCTCTTCCTGAGACGGAGGATCTTCGCTGTTAGACGACGAGTCGCGCGTCGCGCGCGAATCCTTCAAGAGTCTCGCCGTGGATCTGGAGCCGCAAACGTTGCCGATCTCGTGCCCCAGCAGAGCGCCCATCCGTTCTCACGCTCTCTGTGCTCTGGAGAACTTTTATTTTTCGATTTAAAGCTTTCGTGACTGCAGGGATTCATCTTCTTGGTTCTTTTGGTAAAGTCACGTAGAAGGGAAGTAATAAAATAATAAAAAATAAAACATAATAAAATACAATTCTCACGACGTTCCGGCCACAACGCAAGCAGCCGTCCTCAGGTGAAGACCAGGTCTTCACAAAGACGCTGTCTCACCGGCAGACCTGGTCTTCACCTGAGGACGGCAACTTTTCTCTTACTTACGTAAACAAACAAAAAAGTGTCAAGAAAAAAATCTACAAAGAACTTTACGAGTTTCGAGATAATGCACGCCCGTACCACACGTTCACTCGCTCAGCCAATGAGAGACCCACCCTCCCACGATTCGATTCTCGCGATTCCTAGGTCGCGATTTACATTGAACACGACAACCCCCACCCACCCGCCACCTCGATTAGAATAAAGAGGGATCGCAGAGCTCGGGGAAGTTGATCGTCATCTCAGCTTCGGCCTCCCTATGGCCCTGCCTGCTGCTGCTGCTGCTGCTCCTGCTGCTGCTGCCCCTTACAACCTCCGCGTCACTTCCTCCTCGGCTGTGGTGGCGAGGGACGCGGGGTTGGGTTTTTTTTGCACGAACGCCGTTTGTGAAACTCTCCCCGTGAACATCACAGCGGCGGAGAGAGAGAGAGAGAGCGCGGCCCTGACGGTTCAGACACTCACCCTTCCGCAGGCCACGTGGGTCCGTCACGTCTCACCGGTAGAAACCAAGCGAAGCTATTTCTTGTTTTGTGTTGTGACCAGGCGCAAGGCGCACTGAGCTGCCACGTAGCCACCGTCTTCAGAAGCGACCTGGCACTCGCAAAGGATCGCTCCACCAAGTGGGCCTATCGTCATCATCATCGTCATCATCATCATCGTCATCATCATCATCATCGTCATCATCGTCGTTATCATCGTCGTCGTCATCATCGTCGTCATCATCATCGTCGTCATCATCATTATCGTCGTCATCATCTTCATCGTCGTCATCATCATCGTCATCATCATCATCGTCATCGTCGTCGTCATCGTCATCATCGTCGTCGTCATCATCGTTGTCGTCATCATCGTCGTCGTCATCATCGTTGTCGTCATCGTCATCATCGTCGTCATCATCATCGTCATCGTCATCATCGTCGTCGTCGTCATCATCGTTGTCGTCATCATCGTCGCCGTCATCATCATCGTCATCATCGTCATCATCATCATCATCGTCATCATCGTCGTCATCATCATCGTCGTCATCATCATCGTCGTCATCATTATCGTCGTCATCATTATCGTCATCATCATCGTCATCATCATCGTAATCATCATCGTCGTCGTCATCATCGTCGTGGTCACGTGGAGATTTATTGCAGCGGTCGGCAGCGCTGCGGCTCCATAGGGAAGCCGGCGCTGAGTTGACCATCAATTGCCCGAGCTCTGCGATCCCTCCTGAGCCGCAGTGCTGCTCTTTCTTGGAGGACTCCTTCATGTCCCTCGTTGATTCAGGACCCGCCACCAGTCTCGCAATCACCACGTGGCATCGCGCGGCCCTTTGAAATATTGAGCGGGGAGTTTTTTTTGTTTTGTTTACAGAATTCTAAAAAAATATTGTTTATTCTTGTAAAATGTTGTTGGCCAGCCCCTGCGCTACATGATTAAACGATTGTTTTTATTTTACTAGGTAATGATAGCTCAGCGATGTGGCTTGTCGTCGTCGCGTGGACAATTGTTACAGCCAAATTGACTCTGAACGCGTGGATACTGATTCCAAATGTGGAGGGGGAAAAAACCACATGACCACGGGAAGAGAGACACCGGGATCGAACCCACGACCTCCTGTAGACCAGGCGAGGTAGTTAACATCTCCTAGCCACCGTGATGATGATGATGATGAGAGAGAGACACGCAAACTCCAAATATACAGCAGCAGGCATCGTCAGGGTCGGGATCGAACCCACGACCTCCTGTACACCAGGCGAGGTAGTTAACATCTCCTAGCAACCGTGGCCAAACCATCAACAGCATTAGAAACGACACGAGTCACTGGATTGCAATATCGGGTCACCGGGTTCCTTCTCGCAGTGCGCTAACCACTGCACCACCGCTCGCCCCCCCCCACTCCCATGCACACGCTCTCGCCGTCACGTACACGCGCCTCCATGACGTCACAGAGTCACGGACCCCGGCGGGTGACGTCATTGTTGTTGTTGTTGTTGTTAGCACGATTGTTTACCCAGAATGGAGCCTCACTGAGCCTCGAGACTCGTGCGTGAGCAGGGATCTTTCACTTTGTTGCAGAGACGACGATGATGATGATGACGACGTTGCTGCTGCTGATGATGATGATGATGCTGCTGCTGATGATGATGCTGCTGATCCTGCTGCTGCTGATGATGCTACTGCTAATGCTGCTGCTGATGATGCTGCTGCTGATGCTGCTGATAATGCTGCTGCTGCTGCTGATGATGATTATGCTGATGATGATGCTGCTGCTAATAGTGCTGCTGATGATGCTCATGATGCTGCTGCTGATGATGATGCTGCTTGTGCTGCTGATGATGATGCTGCTGATGATGATGCTGATGATGCTGGTGCTGATGATGCTGCTGCTGCTGATGATGATGATCCTGATGATGATGATGCTGCTGATAATGCTGCTGCTGCTGATGATGATGCTGATGATGATACTGCTGCTAATGCTGCTGCTGATGATGCTCATGATGCTGCTGCTGATGATGATGCTGCTTCTGCTGATGATGCTGCTGATAATGATGATGCTGATGATGCTCATGATGCTGCTGCTGATTATGATGCTGCTTCTGCTGTTGATGCTGCTAATGTTGATGATGCTGCTTCTGCTGATGATGATGATGATGCTGCTGCTGCTGATGATGCTGCTGCTGCTGCTGATGATGATGATGCTGATGATGATACTGCTGCTAATGCTGCTGCTGATGATGATCATGATGCTGCTGATGATGATGCTGCTTCTGCTGATGATGCTGCTTATGATGATGCTGCTGTTGATGCTGCTAATGTTGATGATGCTGCTTCTGCTGATGATGATGATGCTGCTGCTGCTGATGATGCTGCTTCTGCTGATGATGCTGCTGATGCTGCTGATGATGCTGCTGATGATGCTGCTGCTGATGATGATGCTGCTGCTGATGCTGCTGATGATGATGCAGCTGCTGCTGATGATGCTGCTGCTGATGATGATGCTGCTTCTGCTGATGATGCTGCTGATGCTGCTGCTGATGATGCTGCTGATGATGCTGCTGATGATGCTGCTGCTGCTGATGATGCTGCTGCTGATGATGTTGATGATGCTGCTGCTCATGATGATGCTGATGATGATAATGATGCTGATGCTGCTGCTGCTGATGATGATGCTGATGATGATGCTGCTGCTGCTGATGCTGCTGCTGATGCTGCTGATGATGATGCTGATGATGTTGCTGATGATGCTGCTGATGATGATGCTGCTGATGCTGCTGCTGATGATGATGCTGCTGCTGATGATGATGCTGCTTCTGCTGATGATGCTGCTGATGCTGCTGCTGATGATGCTGCTGATGATGCTGCTGATTATGCTGCTGCTGACAATGATGCTGCTGCTGATGATGTTGATGATGCTGCTGCTCATGATGATGCTGCTGCTGATGATGATGATGCTGATGCTGCTGCTGATGATGATGATGATGCTGATGATGATGCTGCTGCTGCTGCTGCTGATGATGCTGCTGATGATGATGATGCTGATGATGTTGCTGATGATGCTGCTGATGATGATGCTGCTGATGATGATGCTGCTGATGCTGCTGCTGATGCTGCTGCTGATGATGATGCTGCTACTGATGATGCTGCTGATGATGCTGATGATCTTGATGATGCTGCTGATGATGCTGCTGCTGATGATGATGTTGATGATGCTGCTGCTGATGATGATGATGCTGCTGCTGCTAATGCTGATGCTGATGATGATGCCGATGATAATGCTAATGCTGATGATGCTGCTGCTGCTGATGATGATGATGCTGCTGATGCTGCTGATGCTGCTGCTGATGCTGCTGATGATGATGATGATGATGCTGATGATGTTGCTGATGATGCTGCTGATGATGATGATGTTGATGATGATGCTGCTGATGCTGCTGCTGATGATGATGCTGCTACTGATGATGCTGATGATGCTGATGATCTTGATGATGCTGCTGATGATGCTGCTGCTGATGATGATGTTGATGATGCTGCTGCTGATGATGATGATGCTGCTGATGCTAATGCTGCTGCTGATGATGATGCCGATGATGATGCTAATGCTGCTGATGATGATGATGCTGATGATGATGCTGCTGCTGATGCTGCTGCTGATGCTGCTGATGTTGCTGATGATGCTGCTGCTAATGCTGCTGATGATGCTGCTGCTGATGATGCTGATGTTGCTGATGATGCTGCTGCTAATGCTGCTGCTGATGATGTTGCTGATGATGCTGCTGCTAATGCTGCTGATGATGATGATGCCGATGATGATGCTGCTGCTGATGATGATGATGCTGATGATGATGCTGCTGCTGATGATGATGATGATGCTGGTGATGCTGCTGATGCTGCTGCTGCTGATGATGATGATGCTGATGCTGCTAATGCTGCTGATGATGATGATGCTTCAGGCTGCCCATCCAACAAAGACGGCGGTGGTCACCGCATCGCGCGGCGCTTTCAGATGCGCGTCTGTGGCCGTCTGGAACGTTCTTCCCCTTCCGATATGAGGAAGCCACTTGGAGCTGTGTGAACTTTACAGTCATCATAATCTAGATTAACAAACTCACTTCTTGAGAACAGCTTTTTTTGTGATGTTTAGTTTTGTTGTCCTTCCCAGGCACCTCCGATTAGCACGATTGGCTACGTACGGTGCGAAAAAGGTTCAAGATACATACACACAGCAGCCACATACTCTCACCGAGCGGAATGACACGAGGAGGCGTCCTGGAGCCGATCCGCCCACTGAGAACGACGCAGTGGCAACGAGATGTTAACTACCTCGCCTGGTGCGCAGGAGGTCGTGGGTCCGATCCCGACCCTGACGCCTGCATGGATTTTTCTCCCGCGTCCTCCGGTTTTCCCCTCCACATTTAGAATGGACAACATCACGCCTGTGGAGTGTTTAGCCGCTACGAATGTCCACGTGATGATCAGCCCACTTCGTTGAGCTCGATGGGCCCTTACCTGGCAAGGCAAATCAACACAACAGTTGCGTATTCTTGGTTCTTTCGGTAAAGTCACGTAGAAGGGAAGTAATAAAATAATAAAAATAAAACATAATAAAGATTATTGTTTTATTACTTCCCTTCTGCGTGACTTTACCGAAAGAACCAAGAAGATGAATCCCTGCAGTCACGAAAGCTTTAAATCGAAATTTAAATACAACAGTTGCGTTTAGTTTAACATCACCGGCTCGTGATCCGTACAGACGCGCCGGCCATTCTCCCACTGTGGTGTCTGTCGGTGGGTCTACCGCGGAGCTCGTTCCAACCCCACAATATCCCCCGTCTCGATTTCCCATCTCTCCTCCTCTTTGTCCTCCCGGCAGTTGGGGAACGCGCGGAGTTCAGGGACCGTGGCCCCTGCGGGATTGACGCGCTGCGCTCCGAACCCGGCACCGACGACACGAGTAGGGCGACTATCAGAATCGCTCCTGGGCCTCCCCCTTAGGTCGACTCAGCCTCGAACGAGCGCCTGATGCGGCGTGTGGACATCGCCGCATCGGGGTAAGCATTTACACCATTGGAACCTCATTTGCCAGTAAAAAATATAATTGTTTTTTTACCCTTCTATCTGGCAACATACTCTGATGGTGCATTGTCTTTGAGTTGTGCGCCTTTTGGCGTCATCTAGTCCAACCCATGTGAGATTAGGCTCTAAGGAAAGCTGTCTCGGGTGTGGGCCAATCAACTTCAAGGACAGTGCATACATTATCAGAGTTGTGTTTTTTGTTTGCATTATGGCTGCAGGTATTGTGGTCAATGCAAACATGACTCCTTGTAAAAAAGGTGTCAGTTTTGTTGCCAGATAGAAAGGTAAAAAACCAATTATCAATATAAAAATTGTTTTCGTTTAAAAAACAGAGACTCCTCTACTTACGAACGAGTTAGGTTCCTGAGGTCTGTTCGTAAGTCGATTTGTTCGTAAGTCAAACTTTACTCCTGTCGATTCCAAAACGTGTTGTACGGCGTGTACACTAAACATGGGGAATGGCTTTAAAAGTTGTATAATCTCCCGTAGGTGTAGATGCCACTTGTTTTTTATGTTCTGCAGATGTAGATGCCACTGGTTCTTCACGATCTGCTGATGTAGATGCCACTAGTTCTTCATGTTCTGCAGATGTAGATGCCACCACCACTATCTATGGCGCTGCAGTTGAACTTACGACTCTCGGTCCGAACAGGCCACTGGACACACGGACAGGTTTGTTCGTATCTCTGAAAGTTCGTAAGTCGATTGTGTTCGTAAGTAGAGGAGTTGCCGTGTGGTAGTCAAACTCCGCATGTGGTGGGGCCACATCTCCGCCGGGCCGAGCCCTACAAACACCCCAACGGAGCCGTTCGCCCACAACCATCACCCCCACCACCACAACCACCACAACCACCACCACCACCACAACCACCACCACCACAACCACCACCCCACCCAGTGTAGCCTCAACAGACTGTCGGGGCAAGTGCTGTTAGCGAGTAGCAGCACCTGTGAAGGCCGGCACCGCGCACAACGCAGTTGATGGTCGACATCTCCCGCGGTAATCCACCCTCTCGGCGTCACCCTCTGGGCGTCACCCTCTGGGCGTCACCCTCTGGGCGTCACCCTCTCGGCGTCACCCTCTGGGCGCGCGGCGTAACTCCACCAACCACCCTTGATCTGCACTCCACCAAACCCCAACTCCAGCTGCTGCCACGCGCCTCGCTCCGTCGATTTGCACCAGGAGCGTCTCGAGCCGCGGGCTCAGCTGGCCCCGGTGGGGGGGGGGGCGGCATCCACACGGCGTCGGCGGTAGCGCGAGTGACACCCTCGGACGATTTGTCCACGATCAGAGGGATTGGTGGCGCTGCGGTTAGCACGCTGCGCGACGACCCCCCCCCACCACAATCACCACCACTCCCCCCACCACCACCCCCACCACCACCGCCGCCTCCACTGTTCCACCGGCCCGAGTTCGATTCCCTCTCACCGCCAACGTCCGTGGCGACGACCTGAGCCGGTGCCCTGGGCTTTCCCCGAGAACGGCTCAGCCTCAAATGAGTGCCTGGAGCGAGCTATAAACATCAGTACTGGGGAGACAAAGGCGGCCGGGCGTGGTGTCAGCCCCCCTCCGCTCGTGTTGCCGTGCCGCCTTCATAGGAGCGGCTCGCTAACAGCACACGCGGGATCGTTGTGTTGTTGTTGTTGTCGTGTATTGTACCGCGTCCCAAAATGCTTCCTCTAATAGCATAGAGCCTTAGACCCTAACGAGCCACAGGAGGGGGGGCAGTGGGGGTGGGGGGGAGGGGCTCTTTGACAATCGGCGCGCTCCGTGTTCTTGGCAAGTCTCATTCCCCGATGGACGTTGTAGCGAGACGCGTTGTGACGTCCACGCGAGATCTGACCCGACGGGTCGCGAGGGGTCACCGCCTCGACGCGATCGCGACTCCTCTCGCGCTTAGGGGCCGTCCATAAATGACGTCACGCGATTTTGGACGATTTTTGACCCCCCCCCCCTCGTCACACGGCGTCACAAAAAGTCAGACCCCCCCCTCCTCAAATATGACGTCACAAAGCTCTGCCCCCCCCAAAAAAAAAACATGCTTCAAGTCGCTTTAAACTATTGTCATTGTAGTGCGTATTTAATGTGGCGCTGCACTCTGATGTTGTAGGAGAAAACATTTAATAATTAAGTATATTTAATTAAGTAGAACGTGTTGTCCATATTTCGATTTAAAACTTTCGTGACTGCAGGGATTCATATTATTGGTTCTTTTGGTAAAGTCACGTAGAAGGGAAATAATAACATATTTTCTTATTCTTATTTTATTATTTCCCTCATACGTGACTTTACCGAAAGAATATGTGTTGTCTATATTAATTTGAAGTTGCACATTTTGATGTGACGTCACATTTCTCAAACCCCCCGCCTCGTCACACATCGTCACAAAAGTCTGACCCTCCCCCCCCCCCTAGGTGCGTGACGTCATTTATGCACGGCCCCTTAGACGGGCCACTGGGGTGGGGGGCGGGTGACCTGGACAAGCATCGCAGACTCCCCCCACCCCTCCCCCCCCCCGCTAGGGACGACGGTGCCGGGAGGGATGGAACACCGCCCGGGGTGGCGACTGAGCGGTGGTAGCGGCCTAGCTGCGACCACGTGGACTCTGAACTCACCTGCACGCCCCCGTCTCACTGGCGTATCCGCAGGAATCTGCTGCTGCTGCTGCCGCTGCCGTCACAGTGTTGCGTGTGTGAGTGTTGCGTGTGTGAGTGTCGCTTGTGTGAGTGTCGCGCGTGTGAGTGTCGCGCGTGTGAGTGTTGCGTGTGTTAGGACATGCGAGATGTTCACAGGTGATTGCTGACGAGTCCACGCCCTGGAGGAGACAACCAGCGCCTCGGCGCGAGGGAGCAACGCTCGATCCTTGCTCTGCTTTGTAGAAGCGAACCCGAGCAAGCCTCCCCCGTGTGCCTGTGGGGGTGGCGCAAACCGCTCACCACGTCCCAGAAGTCTTCCCAATCCACATCCTCAGCGGAGGTTTCAACACAGCAGGAGCCGAAGCAACCGCTTGGCTTCGGCGCTTCGCATTCGCTGAGTAACTAAACGAGTGTGTGACCGCATTCTAATTGTGTTATTTCACCAGGCCCTTGCTCGATGATGTATTAGCTATTTTTAAGAGGCGACCTGGCCACACACGTAGCCACATATTCTTCGAGTGAAGACACGTTGATTCTAAATGTGGAGGGAAAAACCGGAGAACCCGGAGAAAAACCCACGCGACCACGGGGAGAGAGAGAGACACGCAAACTCCAAATACACAGCAGCAGGCGTCAGGGTCGGGTTCGAACCCACGACCTCCCGTACACCAGGCGAGGTAGTTGACATCACCTAGCCACCGTGATGATGATGAGAGAGAGAGAGACGCAAACTCCAAATACACAGCAGCAGGCGTCAGGGTCAGGTTCGAACCCACGACATCCTGTACACCAGGCGAGGGAGTTAACATCTCTTAGCCACCGTGATGATGATGAGAGAGAGAGAGACGCAAACTCCAAATACACAGCAGCAGGCGTCAGGGTCGGGATCGAACCCACGACCTCCTGTAGACCAGGCGAGGGAGATGACATCTCGCCACCGTGACGCCCCAATATACCCAGAACCTACGAAGTTACCTGGTCCTCCTCAGAACCTGCCCTGAACCCAACCTGACCACTACCCAACCTGACCACTACCCAACCTGACCACTACCCAACCTGACCACTACCCAACCTGACCACTACCCAACCTGACCACTACCCAACCTGACCACTGCCCAACCTGACCACTACCCAACCTGACCACTACCCAACCTGACCACTACCCAACCTGACCACTACCCAACCTGACAACTACCCAACATGACCACTGCCCAGCGGTGTTCGTGAACCCGTCTGTGTGGACCGTCAAGCGGTACCCCCTCGTGCTCTCCCCCAGCTTCCTCCTGCCATGCAAAGGGAACCGCTGCTGCCCGCGGCAGGACCCTCACAAACAACGGGTCTCGAGACTCGGTGATTAAATAAAGGACTCGCGTGTGTGTGCGCGTGTGTGTGCGCGCGCGTGAGTGTGCACGTGTGTGTGTGCACGTGTGTGCACGTGTGTGTGTGTGTGCGTGTGTGTGCACGTGTGTGTGCGTGTGTGTGTGTGTGGGTGCACGTGTGTGTGGGTGTGTGCGTGTGTGTGTGCGCGTGTGTGTGCACGCGTGTGTGTGCGCGCGTGTGTGGGTGCATTATGTGTGTGTGCACGTATGTGTGTGTGTGCACGTGTGTGTGGAGCTGATCTGCCCTCTGACCATCGACTAGTCATCTGTAAGATGCGCCTGCCATTCTTCCACTCCGGTGGTGGGTGTACACCCAGGATCCCATTCCAACCAAAAGTGGCCTGGTCTCAGTTAGCTGATGAAAGTTGCAAGCGAGAATTTCATCATCGCTTGTAGCTGGGGTTGGCATCGTCCCCCACTCCACCTGATGTCGAGGGTAAATGGGCGAGGTTTAAGACTGTGACTCATGCAGCTGCAATGGCTGCTTTGGGTACGCGGTCCAGACCTCCCCAGAAACCCTGGCTGACAGAGGAGGTGTTCAGGTTAATTGAGAAACAGCGACAGGCCCACTCTCATCGCCTACAGCATCCCACGTCAGAGAATGAGGAGGTTTACCGCAGCCTTCGCTCGGAGGTTCGGAGAGCCGTAAGGCGCTGTAAGGATGGGTGGTGGTCGCGGGTTGCTGAGGAGATGGAGTCTGCCTCAGTGGCCCGCGATCACAAATCACTATTTAACTCCATCAAAAAAGTAACCTGCAGTGCCACACCTATTACCATCATTAGAGGAAAAAACGGTGATCTAATCTTCGACCCCCAGGAACAGGTTTGCAGATTTGCTGAGCATTTCTGTGAGGTCCTGGGGGAGGGAAAATCTCTCAGCCAGGAAAACATCATGGCACAAAGTGGGGATAACCCTGCTGAGGCTGCGGTGCCTCAAATATTGGAAGAGGTCACACCCTGTGAGTGGCTGGCTGAGGTGCCAGCTGTTGAGGAAGTACTGACGGCGATCCGGAGTCTGAGACCAGGGAAGGCACCGGGCAGAGATGATCTCCCAAGCGAAATGCTGAGGGAGGGTGGCGTTTGTGCACAGACTGCCCTATATGACATCATAACAACAGTCTGGACCACTGGACGGGTTCCGCAGGACTGGAAGGATGCCCTGGTGGTCCCCCTCTTTAAGAAGGGGGACCGTACCGACTGTAACAACTACAGGGGCATCTCACTCCTCAGTGTGCCGGGTAAGGTCCTGGCAAGGATTATTCAACATCGCCTTGCTAGGCACGCTGAGGAGAGGCTTGCGGAGCCCCAATGCGGTTTCAGGAAAGGGCGGTCCTGCACAGATGCCATATTTTCTGTCCGTCTGCTACAGCAGAGGTGTAGGGAATTCCAAAAAGACCTACATCTCTGCTTTATTGACCTGGTCAAGGCCTATGATACCATCAGTAGGACTGGGCTCTGGGTTGTTCTTCGTGCTTTCGGAGTCCCTGACCCTCTGCTCACGATCATTAAGGACCTTCATGATGGTGAGCGGGCCCGGGTAAAACTACGTGGCCGGGAGTCGGAGCCTTTCCCTGTACACCTTGGGGTGCGACAGGGATGTCCTCTGGCTCCCACATTGTTTAACATCTATTTCGACTGCGTAGTTCGTGAAGCCTTCAATAGCTGTACCGGGGGAATTTCCATTTGGTACAGATATAATGGGAGGCTGATCGACGCCCGGGTGCGATCAAGGGATGGCTCCCTATTGGTCAACCACGTTATGTATGCCGATGATTTGGTAATAGCTGCTCATTCAGAAGAGGAGTTGGAGACGCTGCTGCTGAGACTGGAGCGTGCCACTAAGAGGTGGGGCCTTACCATCAGCCCCACCAAAACTAAGCACCTGCCTGGGTATTTTGTACCATCGGACACTCCACCCCCACAACTCCCAATTGGTGATGGGGCAGTTGTGGAGAGAGTGGAGAGTTTCCCATACCTGGGCAGTGTGCTTATGACCGGCTCCAGTTTATCAGCAGAGGTCTCACTCCGAATCAGTCGAGCGGCAATATCTTTCCATCGGTTGCGTAACGCTGTGTGGAAGCTACCTAGTCTGTCGCTCCGCACGAAGCTTCAGGTCTTCTCGGCCACGGTCATTCCCTCCCTTCTCTACGCTTGCGAAACGTGGACCCCCCTAGTGGAGCATCTTCGCCGGTTGGAAACATTTAGGCTGGCCTGCCTACGATCCATCCTGGGTTTAACCAGGCTGGATTGTGTGAGGAGCTCACAAGTCCTTGAAATATCTGGGCAAAGTCCCATCAGTGAGCTCCTCCGGCAGGCAAGGCTGCGTTGGCTGGGTCATGTAGCCCGCATGCCCAGCCACCGCATGCCTAAACAGCTTTTGTTCGGCCGGATTGAGGGGGCTTAACGGGCGCGGCACGGGCTAGAGAAGAGATGGAGTGATGTGGTACAGGAGGACGTGGAGCTGAGTGGACTTGCCGATGACTGGTACCAGCGGTGTCAAGATCGGCCTCAGTGGAGGAGGCTCGTGAAGGACGCTACTGGGCAGTTGGAGGCAGTCGCCCTCCAACAACAACGGAGGGCGGAGGAGCGACGCTCACAACAACGAGCGGAGTGCCGGGTGGCTAAAGCACAGCAAGTTGGTACAGTAGGGGGCACAGGTGGTGCATCAGCCAGTCATCTCGGTCATCTCGGTCAGTCGACCCGTGGCACCTGGGTCTGCCCTGTGACCTCCTGCCAGCGGGCGTTCGACACTTCACGTGGCCTCAAGGTGCACATGGCCTGGCACAAGCGTCGTGGTGACGTCACCGCCACTTAGTGGCGAATGGCGGTTGTTGTTGTTGTTGTGTGGGGAAACTTCCGAACCGGTGGCTCAGCAATAGCGCCGGCGGCTGGTTGGCGGTCGACTCGGCCCATCATCACCCCTGCCGCCGGGGTCGATAAAACGAGTAACCACTTTGTGAGGGAAGTTCCAAGAGCGGTTGACCGATGGAGAGACTCGCCCCCCCAACCCCCGTCATAAGAATGAGGAATTTCCACCACCGCAAGAGTTGATCCCCAATGATCAATGCGTGTGCGCTGCTAATGACATGCATACACGCCACGTGGTCCCGCTGTTTATAATGTGTATATACCCCGCTATTAAAAAAAAAAAGTTAACACCTACATGGGAATTTCGATTTAAATTTTTCGTGACTGCAGGGATTCATCTTCTTGGTTCTTTCAGTAAAGTAACGTAGAAGGGAAATAATAAAATAATAAAAATTAAACATAATCAAATATGACTTTGAAACCCCCCGCCCACCTCTTACGCATTTCACAAGTAGTACTAATCACATACCTGCATTTCCCATAAATATGCTAAATCTCTCTTGATATGCAAATTATTTTGTCAAGGCGCTCTTCCCCCCTTCCAACCCAGCTTAAATATACGCTCCAAGCGTGGTGGTGTTTCATTCAGACGCTGTCTCTCCGACAGACCTGGTCTTCACCTGAGGACGGCTGCTTGCGTTGTGGCCGAAACGTCGTGAGAATTATTTTATTATGTTTTATTTTTACTATTTTATTATTTCCCTTCTACGTGACTTTACCGAAAGAACCAAGAATACTTTAAAGGGACTATCGTTTTTAATGGGAAAAGAAAGGAATAATAACTAATACGGCGTAACACGATAACAAATGTATGTTCATAACTTCAAAATGTCATCATTGTCAACACGTGCCTGGAAGCTTCTCCAGGTGGTATCCAGAGCCCGGAGGCCCATTCCTCGTGGTGTCGTTGCGCCCTGCTGCACGTAGACTGCGCGTGTCACTGCAGCGCCGCGGGTGACATCAGGACGTTCAGTGCCATGGGTTCTGCGAGCGTCAACGTGAATGAATCCATTGGGGAAAAGTTTGGTGCACGGCGGCCAAACTGGCTTCTGTTCTGATGATGATGATGATGGTGGTCGTGATGATTGTGATTATGATATTAGCGATGATTGTGATAATCGTGATGATGATTGTGATGATTGTGATAATGGCGATTGTGATTAGGATGACCGAATCACAATCACCATTATGAGTGCGATCATGATTGTGATTAAGATCATAGTGTTGCTGATTGTGATTATGATGATTGTGATTATGATGGCAGCGACGATTGTGACGATGTCAATTGTATATATGATAGTAGTGATGATCGCGATGACGATGAGAATGTAGTGTGCTAATTCACAGACACTAGTAGGAGGTACTCTCTCTCTCTCTCTTTAATTCCGGCCTTCACAGCCTTAGGGGATAACCACACACCGGATCGGGACAGCCAACATGCTGACAGACCCACAGCATCAAGAGGGCGAAGATCTTGACGGTGACGATCGCGACGACGAAGATAACGACGAGTTCCACTCCAGATCGCAGCAGCCCCGACTGTGAGTCGGAGCTCGTCCTTTTATCCTGCCCAGCGTGGCCAGGCCCCGCCCTCTGGATCCCTCAGGTGGCTCCGTGCCTTGCCCACAGGTCCAACTGGTAGAACAGCGGCACGCGCTACAGTGACTTATTCCATGTCACTACAATAATATGGCTGATCAAAATTAGTAAATGCACCCATGCAATTCTTAGATGAGTGTGCGTATGTATTGCGTATGTGTGTGTGTGTATTAGACGTGTGTGTGTGTGTGCATAAGCGTCGTGGTGACGTCACCGCCACTTAATGGCGAATGGCGGTTGTTGTTGTTAAGTAGCGTTAGTGGGCTTCGATCTCTCAGCCGCCTTTGACACCATCGAGCATGAGATGCTCATCGGGTGGCTAAGGTCAAGGTTCGGTGTGTCGGGTACGGCACTGGGGTGGATTGAGTCGTGCCTACGTGGTCGATCACAGTTCGTCAAGCTGGGTGACGATCAGTCATCGTCTGTACCGTGCCTAGTCAGCGTACCGCAGGCATCCGTCCTCAAGCTCTCAGTTTCAACAACCGCCATTCGCCATTGTCATCTCATGGCATGACATCAAGTTCCATCGATATGCTGATGGCAACACAATTGAACACCGAGGTCTGCACCAAACGAAACGCTGCTTCATCCAAAACAGTTCGGAGGTTCTGCTGGTTGGCGCTCAGGTTCAGGCGAAACAAATTCTTGGAGGATCGCGTGTGGCGGTCACGGACTCCAGGATTCAGTTTTCTACTCCCCCACAGAGCCTCGGGCACCATCCACGACCAGACCGTGTCGTTTTATCGCCGCGCGCAAACTATCGTCAGGCCCTGCAAGTTTCATATCAGGGCTCCTACAGTCTGTTAAGGCACTATTGAGTCGTGACATACAGTGAGGGAAAAAAATATTTGATCCCCTGCTGATTTTGTACGTTTGCCCACTGACAAAGAAATGATCAGTCTGTAATTTTAATGCTAGGGTTATTTGAACAGTGAGAGACAGAATAACAACAACAAAAATCCAGAAAAACACATGTCAAAAATGTTATGAATGGATTTGCATTTTAATGAGGGAAATAAGTATTTGACCCCCTCTGCAAAACATGGGGACGTCTGGCAAACACGGCCAAGCTGCAGCGAGTACAACATTCTCTGGCGCGGGTCGTGACGGGGAACTGCAGGATCCCACCGCGTCGTGCCCAGTGCTCGCCAAGCTGCATTGACTTCCAGTTGCCGAACGAATCCATTGTCAGCTGGCACTCGCCACGCGCACGAAGTGCTTGCCACAAATGAACCACGACCCCTCGGTGATCTCGTCAAGGAGGATAAACCATCATCACGCCCATCAAACAAAGACGGCGGTGGTCACCGCATTGCGCGGCGCTTTCAGATGCGCTGCTTCTGTGGCCGTCTGGAACGTTCTTCTCCTTCCGATATGAGACAGCCACTGGGAGCTGTGATGCACTTTTCGATCATCATCATCGAGGTTGACAAACTCACTTCTTGAGAACAGTTTTTTTGTGTTTAGTTTGTTGTCCTTCCCATGCACCTCCGATTAGCTCGGTTGGCTACGTACGGTGCGAAAAGTGTTCAACATACGTACGTACAAGTATGTACTAACAATATATTAGCAGAGGTCTCACTCCAAATTAAGAGAGTGCCATTATATTTTCATCGGCTGCGTAATGGTGTATGCAAGCTACCTGGTTTGACGCTCCACACGAAGCTTCGTGTTTTCCCGGCCACAGTCATGCCCGCCCTTCTCTACTACGCTTGTGAAACGTGGGCCCCTCCTAAGGGAACATCTGCGCCGGTTAGAAACATTCAGGCTGGCCTGCCTACGATCCATCACGGGATTAACCAGGCTGGATTGTGTGAGGAGCTCACAGATCCTTGAAAGATCTGGACACATTCTCATCAATGAGCTCCTTCGGCAGGCAAGGCTGCGTTGGCTGGGTCATGTAGCCCGCATGCCCAGCCACCGCATGCCCAAGCAGCTTTTGTTTGGCCGGATCGAGGGGGCTAAACGGGCGCGGCACGGGCTAGAGAAGAGATGGAGCGATGTGTTACAGGAGGACGTGGAGCTGAGTGGACTTGCCCAAGACTGGTACCAGCGGTGTCAAGATCGACTTATGTGGAGGAGGCCCGTGAAGGACGCTGCTGAATCGGTCCTGGGCCTCCCCTAGGTCGACTCAGGCTCAAATAAGTACCTGGTGCGGTGTACAACCATCACCGCTGGGGAGACAAAGGCGGCCGGGCGTGGTGTTGGCCACCCACCCCCTCGTGTGCCGTGCCGGCCTTAATATGTGCTCGCGAATAATGATAGCACTTGTCCCACCACTATGGTAAGGCTATACGGGGGTTCTTTGTTGTGTGTTGTGTGTGTGAGTGGGGACAGCACTTCTTACGTAAGACGCCAGAGGGGCCTCGCTGGGGGAGAAGGGAGGGGCCGCGGGGGAGGGGAGGGGCATGCTGGGCACGAACCCTCTTCACCCCGGCGCGCTCTCTCTCCTTCACCACGTGGTTACCTGTTTAGACACACACCTACACACACACACACCTACACACACACACACCTACACACACACCTACACACACACACCTACACACACACCTACACACACACCTACACACACACCTACACACACACCTACACACACACACACACACCTACACACACACACACCTACACACACACACCTACACACACACACCTACACACACACACACCTACACACACACACACACCTACACACACACCTACACACACACACACCTACACACACACCTACACACACACACCTACACACACACACACCTACACACACACACACACACCTACACACACACACACCTACACACACACACCTACACACACACACCTACACACACACACACCTACACACACACACACCTACACACACACACACCTACACAGACACACACATACACACACTTATACAAGACAAAGACAAAGAATGCCTGTATAGCCTGGAACAGACTGTTGGGGCAAGTTCTGTTAGCGAGCACCTATGAAGGCTGGCACGGCACACGAGGGGGTGAGTGGCCAACACCACGCCCGGCCGCCTTTGTCTCCCCAGTGGCGATGTTTACTACACAGGTACTCAGTTGAGGTTGAGTCGACCTAGGGGAGGCCCAGGACCGGCTCAAATAATTGTCACTGATCTTTTCCGTGAACAGGATTCGTAGCGCAGCGCGCTAACCGTTACACTACTGCTCCCACACACACCTATACATACACACACCGATATACACACACACTTACACCCCGATACACACACAACAATCACCATTGGCCCCGAAGTGAGAGTGACGTTCCCACGGCACCTGTGCCATGCTAGGTGCATGTTGAGGCCACATGAAGTGTCAGAGGCTCGCTGACAGGAGGTCACGGAACAGACCCAGGTGCCATCGGTTGACTGACTGAGATGACTGGCAGATGCACCACCTGTGCCCCCGACTATGCCAACTGGCTCCACTCGTTGTGAGCGTCGCTGTTGATGGAGGGCGACTGCCTCCAACTGCCCAGCAGCAGCGTCCTTCACGAGCCTCCTCCACAGAGGCCGATCTTGACACCGCTGGTACCGGTCTTCGGCAAGTACAATCAGCTCCTCATCCTCCCGTACCGCATCACTCCATCCAGTGCCAGATTCTCCTAGTAGCAACAGTGACATATGCTACGGGCCCCGCATTTTCAGGGGCCCGCGCTAAATGCGTTCAAGCTATTAATTCCGATTCAGTGATTCTGCACTTGCTCTATTACTATAGTACTGTACTGCCGTCAACTTTTATGAACGACTGAGTGTTTAAGGTTAGCGTTTTGTCGTATTACCTGGCTGTATAGCAAATGAAAAAATACAATTACTTTACTATGCAAGTACAAAATGTATGTGTTTTAATAGTTACGTTATTTTTTTATTTTTAGGACCCCTTTATAACATATGCTACAGGCCCCGCACTAGCTTCATCCGGCACTGAGCCCATCTCATCTCCAGTCCATGTCGTGTCCGTTTAGGCCCCTCTATCCGGCCAAACAAAATCTGCTTGGGCAGCATGTGGTGGCTGGGCATGCGGCTACGTGACCCAGCCAACGCAGCCTCGCCTGCTGGAGGAGTTCATTAAATGGGTGTCCAGATTTGTAAATAATCTGTGAGCTCCTCACACAAGCCAGCCTAGTGAAACCCAGAATGGATTATAGACAGGCCAGCCTTAATGTTTAAAACCGTCGCAGATGTTATTTAAGAGGGGTCCAGGTTTCGCAAGCATTGAGAAGGGAGGTTACAATTGGCATAGACCAGGTAACTTCCACACAGCGTTACACAGCCGATGAAAATATGATGCCGCTCAACTAATTTGGAGTGAGACCTCTGCTGCCGAACCGGAACAGGTCATCAGCAATTACAAGGTTATCAGCTTACATAACATGGTTGACCTATAAATAGGGAGCTATAACTTGACCACACCCGAGCATCGATCAACCTCCCATTGTATCTGTACCAGATGTACATTCCTCTGGTACAGCTGCAATAGAATGCTTCACGAACTATGTGGTAAAAAAATATGTTAAATAATGTAGGCACCAAAGGACATTCTTGTCATACCCAAAGGTGAACAGCGAATGAATGGCTTCGACTACTGGGCCACACAGATTTACCTAGGCCCGTTAAACATACAATACACCAAATATGGTCGAGATACATACATCATGACGATCCTTAATGATTGTGAACAGAGGATTATGGTACTGACCAGGTCAATAAAGCATAGGTGGAGGTCTTCTTGCATTCCCTACACCTCTCCTGTAGCAGAATGACAGAGACTATGACGTCTGTGCCGACCCAACTCGTCCTAAAACCACATTGAGGCTCTATAAGCCTCTCACCTACACACAAAGACAACGATCACCCATATCGCTTTTAACATTCTTTAGGACCAAGTGCTGTTCTCGAGCACCTTTTGAGGCTGGCATGGCACACGAGGAGGTGGGTGGCTAGTCGCATGCCAAATCGCCTTCATCTCCCCAGGTACTCATGTGAGGCTGAGATGGAACCGTGGCAGCCGCAGAGACAAGAGCGTCCAATTACCCAAGCGCCGCTGGTGACCGAGAGTTAGGAGAGGCTGGAGGGACGCTTCAACCACCTCGTGGATGCAGCCTCTGGGCTAGTGTCAAAGCTCGCCGAGAAGGAGGGGAGAGCGGGAGCTTCAGAGATGATGATGGGTCCTGCAGCGGCGGACGGGGCGAGAAGAACTTTCCCGTCAGGATGATCGCAGGAGACACCTGCGGTGCCGTGAGGACAGCGGACGGCCAGAGAACTGTTGCGTGGAGCCATCCCGCTGACTGCCGCGGTAGGTCGTAGCGGCAGCCGCAGGGACCTCGGTCGCGGTGGGCTCAGTGGGAGGAGTAGAGGTCCACCATTTAAATTGACACTGACGCGTCGGCCATTTTTATTTCCAAGTTGCAATTCAACTTTTTACCACATAGTTGCCGTCGCTGGGCGCCTGCCTACTAGGAACCGATTTCTTGAATAGGATGCCTCTCCGAATACTCACTGACCAGGGTTGCATAGAAACGCCGTCGGGAGCTCGTATTTGTTTCCTGCAACCAGTGGGCGAGTGTACGGGCACAGGGCTGTCTGTACAAGTGTTGAGGAGTTCCCACGGACGCACTCGGAGACGGAGGTAAGTTATGGGCTTCCGCCAAAGGTTTATTAAAGACTTCACAATACACACAGCAGGGTACACAACTCCCAGGGGCTAGGGCTCCTACTCTGAGTCCGGGTCCCTGCCGGCTAGCTCCGGTCTCTCTCTCGTGTCGGATCGTGGACTCTGCCGACTCCACCGAGCGGAGAGAGAAGCACCTCTACGGCTACCACCGGCTTCTCCCCAGACTCACCACTCGATCCCTCTCTCTACCCCTGGTTCCCTCTTCACCCTTCTTACTCTACCCGTTCCCACAGTGACCCCGCTTTCATCACGGGGTCTCCCTTAAGTACTCTAGGAGACGTGACGTCATCGCACTGAACGGCACACATGACGTCACGTCCACATTTTACTCCTCTACACAAGTGCTGGTCAGTGAATCGGAGACTTTGCCTCCGGCATGTGATTGCGTTACGGTACTGCAAACCGCTGGTGACGACGTGGGTTGACTCGCTGATTGTGGTCTCCCCGTCAAAGGAGATGCCCCGCAGGTTAACATTGGCAGGCGCACAGACAGCTTTGAGCGCGAAACAAAGACCCATTCCTGCAAGTGCTCAATGTTGATATGTAAACTCAGCTTATTGGAGAGTTTATTGAGTACATTGATTATATTGATGTAGTTTATATTTTTGTTTTATATTGGTTCACTATATGGTAGTCATTAAATAGTGTAGTATATACCCAGTTACTTAATGTTCATAGCTCAGCTTATTGGAGAGTATATTGAGTACATTGATTATATTGATGTAGTTTATATTTAATTTTTTCACATCGGTTATTTTATGGTAGTAGGGTAGTTGCAGTTGTTTAGCATCAATATGCTCAATTCCTCTCTTGATATGTAAACTCATTTGTCAAGGCACTCTGCTCCTCCCACACAGCTTAAAAATACGCTGCCAAGCTTAGCGGTGCTCATTCAGACGCTGTTTTTCCGACAGCTCTGTTATTCACCTGAGGACGGCTGCTTGTGTTGTGGCCGAAACGTCGTGAGAATTTTATTTTATTATGTTTTATTTTCATCATTTTATTATTTCCCTTCTACGTGACTTTACCGAAAGAACCAATAATATGAACCGACCACTGTTCAGGCAGGGACGGTATTGGCTCATGTGGTGCCTGTGTCTCCTGCATTGGATGATTTGCTGAAAACAGGAACCGCCATCGGCCAATTACGCCTGGCTACAAAAGCTGTTGAGATCGACGCTCCTGCAATTCTCGAATGTGTTCAGCATGTTCCATCACCTTGATACGGGAGATGGTCCCCCGATTAGATTAAATTTGTATCGCATGAGCCGGGTAGAAAAACAATACGTGCAACAGGCAGTGGACAACATGCTCGCCACGAAGACCATTTCTCAATCCACTATCCCTTGGGGGGCTCCTGTTGCGTTAGTTAAAAAGACTAATGGAAATCTGCGTTTTTGCATGCATTTTAGTCGCCTTAACAAGGTTACACTAGCTGACGCATGCCCGCTCCCATGGATTTATGATTCCTTAGACGCCTTTTCTGGAGCATTTTTCCCACGTTGAACTTGTTGGGATTTTGGCAACTACCCTTGGACGAGTCCTCAAAGGCTAAGACCGCGTTTCATACACCTGAAGGATTGTACCATTTTAACTTTCTCCCGATGGGACTTTAGACAGCGCCTGCTATGTTTCAAAGGTTGATGGAGTTGGTTCTTGCAGGATTGCAAAGGGACTCTTTGCCTTATTTATCTGGATGATGTCATCGCCCTCGGTCTCACGTTTGATGGGCATTTCCAGCGACTCCACGCGGTATTATCCAGAGTGCACACAGCCAACCTGAAATTGAAACCATATGTCACCAGATTCAATCGTCCGCATGATATTTGGACCACGTTGTGAGCCCGTAAGGTGTGTGTGTGGAATATTCCGACCCCGAAATCGATGGATAATGTACGTAGCTTTGTTGGCTTCACATCATATTATCGCCGGTTTGTCCCGAAATTTGCCACAATGGCGAGGCCCTTTCACGCGTTGATGGTGAAGAACCAAAAGTTTAATTGGTGGGCTGAGGAGGAAACTGCTTTCATCATCACAGAAGCTCCACCCCTGGCATACCCGGACATCTCTCTGCCCTTCATCCTAGACACAGGCGCCGGTGATCTGGGGATAGGGGCTGTCCTCTCTCAGGTGAAGGACGGGGTCGAAGTCATCATTGCCTATGGTAGTCGCGTTCTTTCGCCAGCTGAGCAGCGTTATTGCGTAACTCACCAGGAATCACTATCAATCCTGCACTTTGTGCAGCAATATAGACCTTACCTGTATGGCCGAAAATTCACAGTTTCCACCGATCACGCCACCCTGCGGGACTCCTTACGCATAGATCAGCCCTCGGGCCAGTTGGTGCGCTGGCTAGAAAAATTTCAGGAGTATTTATACCAAATCATACATCGGAAGCGCCTAAAGCATGGCAATGCTGACACGTTGTCACCTCGCGAAGACCCGTGTGCGTGTGCATCGGGCGCTGGCCGATGCACACGCACACGGTTCCGGAGGAACCGGCGACGGTAGCGTCAGTACAGCCTGCGGAGCCGCCGGCAGACGAGCCACGCTGGGACTATGCACTGGGTCTGACCTATCCATACAGCAGAAGTCGCAAACGGGTTTTGATTCCTTACCCGTACCCGGCCGCACCAGGGTCGCAAACGGGTACCCGTACCCATACCCGGCCGGGTACGGGTAGCCGGGTATCGGGTAGGGTACGGGTATCGGGTACCCGGTTGCGACCTCTGCCATACAGCTGCGGGTCGATGACGCCAGACTGCTACCCTTGACCACGGGGTAAATGCAGACCAATCCGCGTCAGCCTCCCTAGTAGGGTCTCAGTTTGTGCTGCACGGGGGGTTGCTGATGTCGTGAGATGTGATCGCTCGCCAGCGATGTCTGGTGGTGGCCAGATCTCTAGGGTGCTGTTGAGCAAATACATTTCTCCGCGTGGGAGTCGAGTATTTTGCGAGGTGGCCAATGTCCTGGCCGCTGCCTGACCAAACGGCCGCAACAATTGCTGATGCATTCCTTCACGGATACTAGGGACCACATTTTTCATCAAAACTCCTACAGGAGGTGTGCGAGGCGCTGGGCACAAATACGGTTTGGACTTCCCTGTACCACCCTCAAATGCATGGTGTGGTGGAACGACTGAATAAAACCCTAACAGCAAACCAACTGAGATCTCCATATTCGGGGGGACTTGGCAGAATATAGGCTGGCCCCACATGCCTCCAACGGGGTTTTCTCCCTTCTATCTCATGTACGGCCATGAACCTGAACCTCCCAGCTGGGTAAGCCTCCTACAGGTGTGTCCGATCGGCCTGCGTCCTTGCAGGTCACGCTCTCGACCGATTGCTTGAAGCGCGGACAACGGATATGGTGAACATCGTGACAGCACAGGCTGCTTACGAGCGAAATACACTGCGGCAGGTTCATGCACTTCCCTGGGCGGTGGGCGACAAAGCACGGTTGCATTGCCCGCGGGTCCCATTACGAACCTGTCCCACATTTGTATCGGCCGTGGCAGGCTCCAGTCGAAATCAACTAAGTGAATCGGCCGCAATGTGTGCGCATTATTCTTAAGTTGCAGTGCAGCACGTGTCTCCCTCGTTCTGTCGCAGCTGCTTCGCTCTTGCTCTCAGGACGCGGCTCACGCTCGCCTCCCGCCGCAGTGCCACTCACTCTCTTCTCGCCTCGCCGCTGGCTGGCGGCGTGTCGGGGAGAGGGGAGGCTCTGCTGGTGGAGCCCGCCACGTGGCTGATGGTGGTAGCGCAGGCGGTGACGACGTCGAGACAACAGGCTCTTCACACCGACGACCCAGAATCCCTTGCTCCTTCTCCTTATATCCCTCTCGGCGGGGCTAGGCCCCGCCTCTAGCCACGCCCTTCTCGGAACCTTCTAGAGGGCTCTCGGGGCTTCCCGCTAGCTCCGCCCATTTACCTTTCACCCAGATGGGATCCCCCTTTCTGATTGGATGTGAGACAACATAGCACGTGTCTGCAATCACCCCCCGGTCATCACGTAGGTGACGCACTCTCATTACACACACAGTCGGGACGTCACTGTTGTTATGTTCACCCGCTGGGCCCTGCAGCGTACGCCGGTCCAGCAACGAGGACCCGCGCAAGATATGCATGATTGTCCAAGCACTGTTCCTGGACGGAGGAAGGGAATGTTGCACCCCATCATTCCCGCAGTCTTGTTGTGTTGTTGTTTGGCTAACTGTGGGATGTACATCATTTGCGAGCCGAAAATGCTCTCACACTGCCCGGTCACTTATTCTCACATGCACACACAAGAGGTCAGGATTGTTCATGTAATTGTTTATTGCCCAAGTCGGACACATAAGGACATTGTTGTGGGCCCATACCACAAGGGGCTCCCATACGTCACAAACACGTGATGCCATTGTGATGTCATCACTTTCATGTTGGTGGGTTTCTCCTTGGGCTTGCTTTGGTCTGTTGTGCTGGTTTATTTCCTTCCCTAGTGCTCGCCTGGATGGCTCTTTATTAGGGGATTGGGGATGACGTAAAAACATAAACACAACAGGCGACTTGCCACACCTCGTGCGTGTGCTGTGCGTGCAAATACGGGCAGTCAAGAAGCGAAACAAGGCCTCGGATTGGTGCCCCTAGTCTGGGAGAGACCACTTCGGGTAGATCACGGAGAAAGGTACAGAGAGGCCTGGAAAAGGATTGGTTAGAGACAGAGAATTGAAGGGATTTGAGGAAAGATACAAACGCAAAGGGCGGGAAACTAAGTTTGTCTGAAAGGAGAACGGTTGAGAATCCATTCGAGAAGGAAGGCCGAGGATTGGCTTTAGAAAGTAAGTCAGGGAACCGTCGAGAAAGGGGGGCTCGAGGGATATAAAAGGGGGAAGCTCAAGGGGTGGGGATGCTTGTAGAGAAGAACACTGTGCTTGTACACAGTGCCCGTGTCCACAATGAAGGCTCTTAATGAATCGAAGTACGTGTTTCGGTCGTCATTACACACTTACACATACACAACTATACACACACCTATACAGAAAAAACAAAGGTTCCCCATATAGCCTTTAACAGACTGTTAGATCACCTATGAAGACTGGCACGGCACACAAAGGAGTGGGTGGCCAATACCACGCCCGGCCACCTTTGTCTCCCCAGTGGCGATGTTTACACACCACACCAGGTACCAATTTGAGGCTAAGTCGACCTAAGGGAGGCCCAAGACCGGTTCAAATAATTGTCACTGGTGTTGGCCGTCAGTGGGAATCGAATACATGTGTACACACGTATACACACACATGCCCAAATACACTTACATACATACACAAACATATCCGCATGTGTACACACCTACACATATACACCTAAACAAATAAACCTATGTGTACACATACATACCTACACCGATAAATACACCCCTGTACACACATGCCCTGTACACATGTACACAGTTTATACGAGGACACAATACTATTCACCTGTACAGACTGCTCACATATACTCTCTGAGAATGTGACCTAAGTGTGGAAATTCCAAATTAACCTGGCGTGACCAGCCTCCCAAAGGGAAAACTTACAAGGAGGCTGATAAGTGTTAACTATGCACAAAGTGGTATACTATTTATCGACCCTGTAAAGATGATGATGATGATGATAATCAAGAAAATTGTGGTCACGTTTGTCGGATCATGATAAGATTGACGCCGACACAGACGTCGGCACAAGGCAGGACGGAAAGTAGGTTGTGCATCATTAGCGGAGGTCTCTGGTTCCTGCGGCCCGAATCCCAACAATCCTTATTGGCTACCCCCACCATCTTCCTTGCGGACAATCTCCACCTCAGTGACGTCACTAGAGATGTCCGGGGATAGTCGATTCTCGTCACAAGATTACTAATATTCATTAGTTTCGGATTTACCTTTTTTGTTTTAAGGACGATAGCTGTTATTTTTGACATTTCTTCTTCAAAATTTCGGATTGTGTACAGAACGCCTACCCGGTTGTGTGACGTCGCCGTGCCCACCAAAGTGACGTCACACAACACCACGTGCCACACGGTTTTTTTTGGCGCGAAAAGTACCCGTGGTCGTGATGTAAATAACTGACGTTATTTTCACGTGACGTCACACTTCCGTAAGAATGCTTTTTAAAAAATCGAAAAAATCCGAACAGGCGTAGATCAGTGGCGTAGTAACTTACATTATCAGCTCGGGGGGGTGCGGCGATCGGTCAGGCGGGGACCCCCAATATTTGATTTGTCTCGCACGGTGGCACCTAGAGGCTGTTATAAAGCACGGCCTCCCCTTTGCCCTCATCGCATCGTCGTTACGCTCACGGTCTCGAACATTTAACGCTGCAGGGGAGCTCCGTCTTCGCACGATGCAGCCACGCTAGAGCCCCGTAGTAGTTCCTCTTGGCAATGTTGCGTTGCTGCTCTCATTTAATTAAAATGAAACGTGGAACGGAAATGAAAGCATTTTTACGACAGATTTTAAATAAGTGTTGTTGTGCTTTTACACTCTTGGGGGCCGTCCATAAATGACGTCACGCACCTGGGGGGGGGAGGGATCAGACATTTGTAACGATGTGTGAGGAGGGGGGGGGGGGTTGAGAAATGTGACGTCACATCAAAATGTGCAACTTTAAATAAATATAGACAACACGTTCTACTTAATTAAATATACCTTTTAATACATGTTTTCTCTTACAACATCAGAGTGCAGCGGCACATTAAATATGCACTACAATGACAATAGTTTAAAGCGATTTGAAGCATATTTTACTTTTTGGGGGGGGGGGCAGAGCTTTTTATGAAGTCATATTTGAGGGGGGTCTGACTTTTTGTGACGCAGTGTGACGAAGGGGGGGAGGGGTAAAAAATCGTCCAAAATCGCGTGACGTCATTTATGGACGGCCCCTTGTTAAAATAAAACAAATCTCATGGTGGTTGGAAAGGGTGCTACCAACTCGTAGCTTTGTCCCCTACGTTCGATAGGCTACTGGCCTCGATACGAATATTTTGCATACACGTGTGTCGATGTGCAAGTGTTCTGTATGTGTAATGACAGTAGAGTCAACCTCCGGTACGAGTGGACTAGTGGCCACGGGAGGTAATGACAGGGGAGTCAGCCTGCAGTGTGAGTGGACTAGTGGCCACGGGAGGTAATGACAGGGGAGTCAGCCTGCAGTGCGAGTGGATTAGTGGCCACTGGAGGTAATGACAGGGGAGTCAGCCTGCAGTGCGAGTGGACTAGTGGCCACGGAAGGTAATGACAGGGGAGTCAGCCTGCAGTGTGAGTGGACTAGTTGCCACGGGAGGTAATGACAGGGGAGTCAGCTTGCAGTACGATTGGACTGGTGGCCACGGGAGGTAATGACAGGAGAGTCAGCCTGCGGTGCGAGTGGACTGGTGGCCGCGGGAGGTAATGACAGGGGAGTCAGCCTGCGGTGCGAGTGGACTGGTGGCCACGGGAGGTAATGACAGGGGAGTCAGCCTGCAGTGCGAGTGGACTAGTGGCCACGGGAGGTAATTACAGGGGAGTCAGCCTGCAGTGTGAGTGGACTTGTGGCCACGGGAGGTAATGACAGGGGAGTCAGCTTGCAGTGTGAGTGGACTAGTGGCCACGGGAGGTAATGACAGGGGAGTCAGCCTGCAGTGCGAGTGGACTAGTGGCCACGGAAGGTAATGACAGGGGAGTCAGCTTGCAGTACGATTGGACTGGCTACTGGCCTCGATACGAATATTTTGCATACACGTGTGTCGATGTGCAAGTGTTCTGTATGTGTAATGACAGTAGAGTCAACCTCCGGTACGAGTGGACTAGTGGCCACGGGAGGTAATGACAGGGGAGTCAGCCTGCAGTGTGAGTGGACTAGTGGCCACGGGAGGTAATGACAGGGGAGTCAGCCTGCAGTGCGAGTGGATTAGTGGCCACTGGAGGTAATTACAGGGGAGTCAGCCTGCAGTGCGAGTGGACTAGTGGCCACGGAAGGTAATGACAGGGGAGTCAGCCTGCAGTGCGAGTGGACTAGTGGCCACGGGAGGTAATGACAGGGGAGTCAGCTTGCAGTACGATTGGACTGGTGGCCACGGGAGGTAATGACAGGGGAGTCAGCCTGCAGTGCGAGTGGACTAGTGGCCACGGAAGGTAATGACAGGGGAGTCAGCCTGCAGTGTGAGTGGACTAGTTGCCACGGGAGGTAATGACAGGGGAGTCAGCTTGCAGTACGATTGGACTGGTGGCCACGGGAGGTAATGACAGGGGAGTCAGCCTGCGGTGCGAGTGGACTGGTGGCCGCGGGAGGTAATGACAGGGGAGTCAGCCTGCGGTGCGAGTGGACTAGTGGCCACGGGAGGTAATTACAGGGGAGTCAGCCTGCAGTGTGAGTGGACTTGTGGCCACGGGAGGTAATGACAGGGCAGTCAGCTTGCAGTGTGAGTGGACTAGTGGCCACGGGAGGTAATGACAGGGGAGTCAGCCTGCAGTGCGAGTGGACTAGTGGCCACGGAAGGTAATGACAGGGGAGTCAGCTTGCAGTACGATTGGACTGGCTACTGGCCTCGATACGAATATTTTGCATACACGTGTGTCGATGTGCAAGTGTTCTGTATGTGTAATGACAGTTGAGTCAACCTCCGGTACGAGTGGACTAGTGGCCACGGGAGGTAATGACAGGGGAGTCAGCCTGCAGTGTGAGTGGACTAGTGGCCACGGGAGGTAATGACAGGGGAGTCAGCCTGCAGTGCGAGTGGATTAGTGGCCACTGGAGGTAATGACAGGGGAGTCAGCCTGCAGTGCGAGTGGACTAGTGGCCACGGAAGGTAATGACAGGGGAGTCAGCCTGCAGTGCGAGTGGACTAGTGGCCACGGGAGGTAATGACAGGGGAGTCAGCTTGCAGTACGATTGGACTGGTGGCCACGGGAGGTAATGACAGGGGAGTCAGCCTGCAGTGCGAGTGGACTAGTGGCCACGGAAGGTAATGACAGGGGAGTCAGCCTGCAGTGTGAGTGGACTAGTTGCCACGGGAGGTAATGACAGGGGAGTCAGCTTGCAGTACGATTGGACTGGTGGCCACGGGAGGTAATGACAGGGGAGTCAGCCTGCGGTGCGAGTGGACTGGTGGCCACGGGAGGTAATGACAGGGGAGTCAGCCTGCAGTGCGAGTGGACTAGTGGCCACGGGAGGTAATTACAGGGGAGTCAGCCTGCAGTGTGAGTGGACTTGTGGCCACGGGAGGTAATGACAGGGGAGTCAGCTTGCAGTGTGAGTGGACTAGTGGCCACGGGAGGTAATGACAGGGGAGTCAGCCTGCAGTGCGAGTGGATTAGTGGCCACGGGAGGTAATGACAGGGGAGTCAGCCTGCAGTGCGAGTGGACTAGTGGCCACGGAAGGTAATGACAGTGGAGTCAGCTTGCAGTACGATTGGACTGGTGGCCACGGGAGGTAATGACAGGGGAGTCAGCCTGCAGTGCGAGTGGACTAGTGGCCACGGAAGGTAATGACAGGGGAGTCAGCCTGCAGTGTGAGTGGACTAGTTGCCACGGGAGGTAATGACAGGGGAGTCAGCTTGCAGTACGATTGGACTGGTGGCCACGGGAGGTAATGACAGGGGAGTCAGCCTGCAGTGCGAGTGGACTGGTGGCCACGGGAGGTAATGACAGGGGAGTCAGCCTGCGGTGCGAGTGGACTGGTGGCCGCGGGAGGTAACGACAGGGGAGTCAGCCTGCAGTGCGAGTGGACTAGTGGCCACGGGAGGTAATGACAGGGGAGTCAGCCTGCAGTGCGAGTGGACTGGTGGCCACGGGAGGTAATGACAGGGGAGTCAGCCTGCGGTGCGAGTGGACTGGTGGCCGCGGGAGGTAATGACAGGGGAGTCAGCCTGCGGTGCGAGTGGACTGGTGGCTGCGGGAGGTAATGACAGGGGAGTCAGCCTGCGGTGCGAGTGGACTGGTGGCCGCGGGAGGTAATGACAGGGGAGTCAGCCTGCGGTGCGAGTGGACTGGTGGCCACGGGAGGTAATGACAGGGGAGTCAGCCTGCAGTGCGAGTTGACTAGTGGCCACGGGAGGTAATGACAGGGGAGTCAGCTTGCAGTACGATTGGACTGGTGGCCACGGGAGGTAATGACAGGGGAGTCAGCCTGCGGTGCGAGTGGACTGGTGGCTGCGGGAATGATCGAGAATAGGAGCGTGGCCAGGTGACGGAAGATGCCGGTGGAGTCTGCTGGTCGAGAGAGCGGTCTAGAACCAGCGAGAAGGTTCGGGAATGGGGGCGTGGTCTCGGACCGTATGTAAGGGAGATGCCGCGAGAGACTCGGGGCTGTTGCAGTTCAAGTGAACGTGTCTTCAATAAAAGAAACCATCTCAAGAAAGTGTGTCAAGTCGTCATTACACATGTATTAATGTGTGAGCGTATACTCGCGTGTGATACAGCAGCTGATAACAGCTATCATTACAAATACAGCAGCAGATATAGCAGCTGATACAGCTACCACTACACAAACAGCAGCATCAGCTGTAGCAGCAGCTGATACAGCTACCACTACACAAACAACACGATCAGCTGTAGCAGGAGCTGTATCAGCAGCTGATACAGCTACCACTACACCAACAGCAGCAGCAGCTGTAGCAGCAGCTGATACAGCTACCACTACACAAACCACACGATCAGCTGTAGCAGGAGCTGTATCAGCAGCTGATACAGCTACCACTACACCAACAGCAGCAGCAGCTGTAGCAGGAACTGTAGCAGGAGCTGTATCAGCAGCTGATACAGCTACCACTACACCAACAGCAGCAGCAGCTGTAGCAGGAACTCTAGCAGGAGCTGTATCAGCAGCTGATACAGCTACTACTACACAAACAGCAGCATCAGCTGTAGCATCAGCTGCAGCAGGAGCTGTATCAGCGTCTCGTACAGCTGAACTGCAACACAAACCAGCCGCTGAAACAGTGGCCGGGGCCGATCTCGACCACAGCCCCTCCCCTCCCCCCGATGCCCCTCCCCCCGATGCCCCTCCCCCCTATGCCCCTCCCCCCCTCGCTCCGCCGCCCCCCGCCAAACCTCCCCAAGCCCCGCCGCTAGAAATAATGAAATAAATGTCGAGAGAACGCGCGAGACGGCGGGGTCATTCGAGTACACGGGGGGGAGGGGGGCGGGGCGAGTGGGAGGGAGGGAGAGTGAAGCGGGGGGGGGAGAGGAAAGGGAGGGCGGCGTGGGGAGGGGGGAGCGAGGGGGGAGGGGGCGCGAGGGGGGCGTGGGGAGGGGGGGAGCGAGGGGGGAGGGGCGCGAGGGGGGCGTGGGGAGGGGGGAGCGAGGGGGGAGGGGCGCGAGGGGGGCGGGGGGGCGAGTGGCCAATCAGCTTGCGCGTGTGAACAGCGGGGGTAGGGGCAGACGAGATTTGACACGGGTAGCAGTGTACAGTGGCACACACGCATGCGTGTACACACCTACACACGTGTACACACACACACACACACGTGTGTATGTGTGTGTGTACTAATATATACACGTGTGTGTGTGAGAGTGTGTTGTACACGTATACACACCTACACACGGTATACGCAAGGTGTGTGTGTGTACACCGCGTGTGTATACGTACACACGTGTACACGCACAAGGTGTGCGTGTACACGCGTGTGCGAGTGTAGATGTACATCTGTTCTCACGCGTGTATGTGTGTGTGTACGCGCAGGCAGGCGTGTTACACAGCTACACGCGTATACCGTTACGCACATGTACACGTATGCTCACATACCTTCACACTAACAAGTGTAGGCGTGTACGCATCTACACACGTATACACAGACACCTGCATACGTACACTCACACACGCGTATACCCTCACGGCTTTATAAATACAGAGCACGTGTACATATGCGTACACGTGTGTGTGTATATGCACAATGTACGCATGTGCACACGCGCACAAATATAACACGTGTGCCCTTCGTTAATATACAGGACGCACATTCGATTACATTCACTCGTATACATTCATCAACAGCGACGTCACCACCGCGCTGTGCCAGGCTAGGTGCACTTCAAAGCCACGGAGAAGTGTGGCTCGAGGCACACACACACACACAGACGTACATACACACAGACATACATACACACGCAGAGCACGTGTCTCCCACCCCACCCCGCCCCTCCACCCCCACCCCACCACCCCCACCCACCAATACCCCGCCCCCGCGGACCACGTGACCCTGCTTTGCTGTTTTCGAGTTTTTCCAAGTAGAGCGAACCACCCGCGAAATACCCGCGGGGGTGTTCGTAGCCCACCCCGGCGGGCGATACCATCGGCCTCACACAACCGAGGGATGTCACGGCCTCGTTCAAGGCAATCGACCAGTGGCGGCGCATAGCGGCGGCTGCTAGCTCCGTCGCCCGCTCGAGTTAGACTCGTCCGGTGCTTCCCCCCCCCCAGCGCCCCTCGAGATGGGCTCGCCCGGAGCTGGTTCTGAGAACTGCGCGTCGCCACTTTCTCAGAAGGCGACGCATTCGGGGAAGAGAGAGGACCGCCCAGCGCTTCCAGGAACCCAGGTGATGTCGGGACCGTGGTGATGATGATGGTGGTGGCGATGGGGGCGGCTCTGCTCACCCCACTAAGTCGGGGGGCAGTCGCTGTGTTACCGCTCAATCCGTCCGCGTTGGGGCTTGAACGCTTTCACGATATCGCTTTGCTGATTTTTAAAACGCGTGATGCATAATATCGAGTTATTTTTTTGTCACGGTTTAAATTGTGAAAGTTTACATTTTTATTTGGCGAGTTTTCTTACGGCCGTATCTTGAATTGTCTCGGTTGGGGTAGGTGGTGGTGGGGGTTTGTTATTGTTGGAAGACTGCAAGTTTGAGATGATGTGTTTTTGGTGGATTTTCGGATCTGGCTGAGTTTGAGTTCCCTGGTTCTCCAGAATTTCTGTCGCCGCGATGTGCCCCCGAGTTGGTCTCGGCTTGGGGTGGGGGGGCTTTTCTTAAATGTCACGTAAAAAAAATTTCTCTCTCTTTAAAAAGTTTTACTCCCGTGGATATATTGACGTCTTAAATTCTCTGAGTTGTGTTTGCTCTGGTCCCACGCTCTACTAACGTCCCAAATGGGACCATTTGGGACGTTAGTTTGACTGTTTAGGGGTTTGAGTGTTTGGAGGGTTCTTAGCGGTGTCGGGGAAGAGTTTTTGGGGCTTTGGTGACTGTAAAGTTTGCGCGAGTCTGCAGACATGGCGAAGGGGTTCGGCGGGCATTGATGTGTGACGCATGTTAAAATGTAGAGGCTCTTTCCCCACACGTGTCGCACTTGCCGTGTGGTGTGTGTGTGGTGCGTGTGTGGGTTTGCCGAACGTAAGAAGATTCACGTGTTGTGTTTGATGTATGTGTGTTTGGTGGTGGTGGGATTTTGAGTTTTAAAGGCGTGTGTGTGTCGTCTGTAGTTGTGGGTTTTGAGAGTTATGTGGCCCGAATAATTCGCTGTCGTTATCTCGGGACTGGACCTTGGCTGCTGGGTAGGGTGTTGAAGACTCTCTGCTTAGGGGTGTTTAGAACCTTGGTTTTAGTGGAGTTTACCACCCTGGTTAGTGGTGTTTACCACCCTGGTTAGTGGTGTTTACCACGCTGCTTAGGGGTGTTTACCACCCTGGTTAGTGATGTTTAGGACCCTGGTTTTAGAGGTGTTTAGGATCTTGGTTAGTGGTGTTTACCACGCTGGTTAGTGGTGTTTACCACCCTAGTTAGTGGTGTTTACCACGCTGGTTAGTGGTGTTTAGGACCCTGGTTTTAGAGGTGTTTAGGATCTTGGTTAGTGGTGTTTACCACGCTGGTTAGTGGTGTTTACCACGCTGGTTAGTGGTGTTTACCACGCTGGTTAGTGGTGTTTAGGACCCTGGTTTTAGAGGTGTTTAGGATCTTGGTTAGTGGTGTTTACCACGCTGGTTAGTGGTGTTTACCACGCTGGTTAGTGGTGTTTACCACGCTGGTTAGTGGTGTTTACCACCCTAGTTAGTGGTGTTTACCACCCTGGTTAGTGGTGTTTAGGACCCTGGTTTTAGAGGTGTTTAGGATCTTGGTTAGTGGTGTTTACCACGCTGGTTAGTGGTGTTTACCACGCTGGTTAGTGGTGTTTACCACGCTGGTTAGTGGTGTTTACCACGCTGGTTAGTGGTGTTTACCACGCTGGTTAGTGGTGTTTACCACCCTGGTTAGTGGTGTTTACCACGCTGGTTAGTGGTGTTTACCACGCTGGTTAGTGGTGTTTACCACCCTGGTTAGTGGTGTTTACCACGCTGGTTAGTGGTGTTTACCACGCTGGTTAGTGGTGTTTACCACGCTGGTTAGTGGTGTTTACCACGCTGGTTAGTGGTGTTTACCACGCTGGTTAGTGGTGTTTACCACCCTGGTTAGTGGAGTTTACCACCCTGGTTAGTGGAGTTTACCACGCTGGTTAGTGGTGTTTACCACGCTGGTTAGTGGTGTTTACCACCCTGGTTAGTGGTGATTATAGTTAGTGGTGTTTACCACCCTGGTTAGTGGTGTTTACCACCCTGGTTAGTGGTGTTTACCACGCTGGTTAGTGGTGTTTACCACGCTGGTTAGTGGTGTTTACCACGCTGGTTAGTGGTGTTTACCACCCTGGTTAGTGATGTTTACCACCCTGGTTAGTGGTGTTTACCACGCTGGTTAGTGGTGTTTACCACGCTGGTTAGTGGTGTTTACCACCCTGGTTAGTGGTGTTTACCACGCTGGTTAGTGGTGTTTACCACGCTGGTTAGTGGTGTTTACCACGCTGGTTAGTGGTGATTATAGTTAGTGGTGTTTATGGTTGTTGTGCAGTTTTTCGTGTGTTTTACTCGCTGCGTTACGGGAGGGTTGTTGCATAACGCGACGCGTTGGTAGTGATGTGTGTGTGTGTGGCGTGCGGGTGGTGGTGGTGTTTCGCTGCGTGGTGGCTGTGTGCGTGAGGGTTGTTGTGCGGTTATATAATGGAAAATGTCGCGTGTTATAACGGGCATATCTTGCTTGCGTGTGTGGGCGAGTCGGGGAGTGTATAGGGGAGCGCACACGCGTGTGTCTGTATGCAAATGTGAGTGTGAGTCCGGGTGTAGGTGTTGGGAGTTTATTTGCGAGAGTGTAATGGGTTTGTGGGTATGAGAGTGGGTGAGGGTGTGTGTGTATTGGTGAGGGTGTGTGTGTGTGTATGGGTGTGTGTGTGTATAGGTGTGTGTGTGCGTATGTGTTAGGGTGTGTGTGTGCGTATGGGTTAGGGTGTGTGTGTATGGGTTAGGGTGTGTGTGTGTATGGGTTAGGGTGTGTGTGTATGGGTTAGGGTGTATGGGTGAGGGTGTGTGTGGGTGAGGGTGTGTGTGTATGGGTTAGGGTGTGCGTATGGGTGACGGGTGTGTGTGTATGGGTGTGTATGGGTGAGGGAGGGGTGTGTGTGGGTGAGTGTTGGTGAGGAGGTAGGGGTGTGGTGTATGGGTGAGTGTTGGTGAGGAGGGAGTGAGGGGTGGGTGCGTGACTTGGCTCTGGGTGCTTGTGGACGCGATGTCTCCTGCCAGGTGACGTCAGCGCGCGCGCGCGGATTCCGCGGCGCGCGCGACAGGGTCACAGTGACACAGACAGTGGGGGGGGGGGTGACGCGGGGAGGGTGACGCGGGGAGGGTGACGCGGGGAGGGTGACGCGGGATGGGAGAGAGAGCGACACGGGGGGGAGACACGAAGGGAGATGATGCACCAGAGAGAGGCTCGGAGTTTGTGCGGTTCGCGGTGTGCGTGTCCCACCCTCACACCCCCCTCACCTCTCCCTGTCCCACCCTCACTCCCCCCTCACCTCTCCCTGTCCCACCCTCACTCCCCCCTCACCTCTCCCTGTCCCACCCTCACTCCCCCCTCACCTCTCCCTGTCCCACCCTCACTCCCCCCTCACCTCTCCCTGTCCCACCCTCACTCCCCCCTCACCTCTCCCTGTCCCACCCTCACTCCCCCCTCACCTCTCCCCGTCTCCTCCAGCTCGTCCTCCCTCGCGTCTCTCTCCTCTCGTAACCTGCTGCCGCCTCCCCTCGGCACACGCTCCCTTCGGCACATAGCCTCGTCTCTCTCTCCACGCGTCCCACCCTGGCGGCTCTCCCCGTGGCTCTCCCGTTCTCTCCCCGCGTCTCACCACCCCCTGTCTCTCCCCAAGTCTCCACGCGTCTCTACCCTCGTCTCTACCCTCGTCTCTACCCCCTGTCTCTCCCCGTGTCTCCACGTGTCTCACCACCCCCTGCCTCTCCTCGTATCTCGCCCCGTGTCTCTCCCGTTCTCTCCCCGCGTCTCTACCCCCTGTCTCACCCCCTGTCTCACCCCCCTGTCTCTCCCCCCTGTCTCTCCCCCCTGTCTCTCCCCCTGTCTCTCCCCGTGTCTCTCCCCCTGTATCTCCCCGTGTCTCTCCCCGTGTCTCCCCCCGTGTCTCCCCGCGTCTCTCCCCCTATGCATCTCACCCGACTTTTCCTCTAGCGTCCACGCAGCGTGCGTGCGTGTGTGCAGGGTTCGTGTATGATGCGTGCGGTGCATGTATTTTGACTTGTGTGTGCGAGTTGTAGAATGTGTACGTGCTTGTTGTGTGGTGTGTGTACGGGGGTGTATCAGCGGGAGTGTTTGAGTGCGGGTGTGCTTATGGTTCGTGTGAATGAGGTGTATGGTGAGTGCGGTGTGGGGTGTACGGTGCGAGTGGAGTGTGTGTGTGGTGGGGGTGTGAGTGGTGAGTGGTGAGTGCATGGTGTGTATGGTGTGTGCTATGTATATGGTGTGAGTGTGGAGTGTGAGGGTGAGTGGTGAGTGCGTGGTGTTTTCCGGAACTAGCCCCAGACCCCCCTTCCCCCCCCCACGTTTCCTTGCTGCTTCCCCGAGATTATAACCGCGCACCGCAGCCACGCGCACACACACAGCCCGTGAAGTTTCTGTGCAGTCCGGGCACAACAACAGTCTGCAATCAATAGCACAGGAATTCAATTTATGAAGTAAGAGCATGCGTGCAGTCTGTACACACCTCAAAATACATGCGGCCAATGCATGCAACGCAGTCTATAAATTATTCATTAATTGCCATGCAGTCTATAAGTATGCATCGTACAGTACTGTATACATAGATCAATACAGTCTATAAATGAATAATTACAGTCTATATATAAAAAAAAACCACGATACAGTCTAGCCAACATTGCAATCCATAAATTCTGTAATCGCTATCACGGTGTGCATACAGTCCATAAATAATGTTTTTATCGATTCGGTCCGTCCCTAAATCGGAACTCGTGATCATGATTGCACACATAATAAATGACAGCCATACACACAGTCTCTCTAACATCGTGAACGACTGTAGTAGTAGTAGCAGCAGCTACTGGCGGTGTCAACATCGCCCGCGTCCAATGCAGTCTATAAATAATCAAATATCGACTCACCGCCGCTGCTGCTGCTGCGAGCGCTGTGGTTGCTTTCAGAGACGGCCCCCCTTGACCGAGTCTCATGATTCTCTCTGCAGGAGGGTCTTGCCACGTTTTCCATTGACAGTGGGGGTTTAATAATACTGCGTCACAAGCAACTTAGTTTTTATCCCTGGGTAGGAAGTGTTGTTTCCTAATTGCTAATGCCTCAAAAGTATAGAAAATGGGTATTAGACCCCACCAACTTTGCTTTTGTGACCAGGACAGTGATATTTTGAAATGTACCTATTTTCGATGAGAAAACGTGGTGTGCATTTGTGTCATTCCTTCACGTAAAGTCCTGGTCACAAAAGCAAAGTCTGTGGGGAATAATAGCCATTCTCTCTACTTTTGAGGCATAAGCAATTAAAACATAACATTTACTACCCAGGGACAAAAATCGTGTTACATGGTGTAATTGCCCCTGATGCAGCTGCGTTGTTTGTGTGTTTTTCTCATCTCTCCACCTCCCCCCCCCCACAACTTTAATGATTTTTTTTGTTTAAACTTTGGCTTTTTAAAAACTTTGCCAACAAAAAAATGTGGAGCGTGCCCGCCTCGCTCGTGGCGGATAACGTCAAGTCCCCCTGAGCGAGTCCCGCTTGCCTTGCCGCGGTTGATAAACATCCCCGCGGTTGATACATCCCCGCAATATTAACTAGGGCGGGTGGTGGTGGGGCGGGGAGGAGGCAACCTGCTGGGATCCGAACCGCGATAGCGGAGCCCCTACGCACGCAAAGTCGCGCCACCACCGCTCATCGTTTGGATGTTTTGGTGGTGGTGGTGACGGGGCAGGGAGGCTGAGAGGTGCGGGTGGGTGGGGAGCCCCCCCCCCCCCCGAATTATCTTCGCCACAGTGGGGGGGGGGGTGACGATTGCAGAGCTGCGCTATAGATAGATTCGGTACCCACCCCTCGCACACTACGCATAGCACGCGTACCGCATACCACACACACACACGTACCACATTCTACACACCACACGATGCACAGGCTATATACTACTGGACATAACACACGCACACACGTACCACACACGCACAGTACACACACACACTACTCACGCACTATACACACACTCGCACTACTCAGGCCACACACACACGACACTCACCCCACACACACACACACGACACTCACCCCATACTCACCCCACACACACCCCACACTCACCCCACACTCACCCCACACCTACCCCACACCTACCCCACACCTCACACACACCCCCACACACACACACCACTCACCCCACACACACACACACACCCCACACACCCCCCCCCCACACACACACCCCCACACACACGACACTCACCCCACACACACACCCCACACTCAACTCACACTCACCTCACACCTACCCCACACCTCACACACACCCCCACACACCACTCCCCCCACACACACCCCCACACACACACACCACTCACCCCACACACACACCCCACACACACCCCCCCCCCACACACACACCCCACACACACGACACTCACCCCACACACACCCCACACTCACCCCACACCTCACACACACACCCACACACACACACCACTCACCCCACACACACACCCCCACAGACACACACCGCTCACACCACTCACACCACACACACCACTCAAACCACTCACAACTCAAACCACACACACACCACTCAAACCACACACACACCACTCATACCACTCACACAACACTCAAAACCACACACACACCACTCACACCACTCAAACCACACACACCACACACACCACTCACACAACTCAAACCACACACACACCACTCACACCACTCAAACCACACACACCTCACACCCCCCACACCTCACACACACACACACACACCCCTACAGACACACCACTCACTCCACACACACGTGTGTAACGCGACACGAGCTCTTCCTCGTGCCAGGTCACGCTGCCACCACAAGGAGGAGTGGGGAGGCTTGTTTGTGGGGTGTGGGGGGGGTAGCGTTATTTGTTTGTGTGTTTAGGGTATGGGTGGCTGTGTGACAGGGTATGTGTGTGTGTGGCTGAGTTAGTACGTGTGTATGTGTGGGGAGGAGCAGTAGCATAGCAGTGTAGCAGCGCACTGCGCTATGAACCCAGCGACCCGAGTTAGATGTCTGCTCACGGTCAACACCAGCGACGATTATCTAAACCGATCCTGGGCCTCCCCAAGGTCGACTCAGCCCCAAATGAGTGCCTGGTGCGATGTGTAAACATCGTCACGAGGGAGACAAAGGCGGCCGGGCGTGGTGCTGGCCGCCCACTCCTCGTGTGCAGTGCCGGGAGCTGCTTAATAAACTTTATAATTTGATGAAACTGAAACGAGAGATCAGGATCTATGTTCAAACTTGGCTCCCAGGGGTTTGTGGTGTACAAGTCTTTTCAAGGCGGTTATTACTAAACCCATTTCACACGTACTGGCACACAGATATACTGACACATCAAGCACACACAGGAACACACCACACACACACTAACACACCACACACACACATACTATCCCAACCACACACTGCCAGACTCAACATTCACGGCTAACATCAGCGAAGAATATCTGAACTGGGCCTGGGCCTCCCCCTAGGTCGACTCAACCATAAACGAGTAATCAGTACCTCCGGTGCGCTGTGAAAACATCGGCGCCGGGCATGGTTTCTTTTTTCTCCACAAATTATCCATATGCGAAAGCGAGACCGCAAATTACTCTCCTGGGGTTTATACGCAGCAGAAGCAGCAGCAGCAGCAAGCATCGCCTCCTGCTGGCAAGAGGCTCATGCCGCAGGCCACTCTTACAAATTGAGACTCCTGTTCTCCTGGGTTCCCCCCTCCTCTGAAGAGCTTCTTCTCACCTGCTAACGCGAAATCAACTTGAACATTCAATTGGGTGATTGCTTATAACAGCACTTGCCCCAAACAGCCTGTGTGAGGGCTGGCTACACAGGGCAAGGGGGGGGGGGACTTTTGTCACTTGTATACGGGTAGCCGTAGGCCAGGTACATACACACAGGTGATCCCCAACGTATCCCCCCCTCCTCCTCCTCCTCTCCCCCAACGTGACTCCTTAATGAGTGTCTTTAATGAGCAATATGCTGTGCGGCTTGGCAAGAACATCGTGTTCCCTGTGACTCTCTCTCTCCCTGGGGGGTGTTGGCGAGCACCTATTAAGGCGTGTGGAGGGGAGGGACGCGGGGAAGTTGGAGGGGGGGGGGTCAGACGCGTGCCTGGCCGCTTTTGTCTCCCCGGTAATTGATGATGAGTTGGTTTTTCCGGCCTTGCAGCAACGGCCCAGCCACCATCGCTCCCATCCGCATCATCGGAATCGCCACTCGTCAACGCGAACCTCACAGCCGACCTTGCCTCCTATCCCCGAGCCACTACCATCATCAGCACCAACATCATCATCATCGGCATCACCAATAGCACCATCATCATCGCCACCATTCCAATCGTCACCACTGTCTTCAACATCGGCCATGCACACAGCGCCGACGCCCAACAATACCACCGCTGCGACGTCACGCTACTGGTCGCCCACCAATTGTTAATTACTCTCGTGTTGGTGGTGGTGGTGACACAGTGGTGCTGATGACACGGTGATGCCGATTACCCAACGGCGATGAAGGCGCCCGAGACTCGCCACGCGCTCTGCACTCACGGTTGAACTCCAATAAAGATCTCCGCGTTTCCCCCCCTCCGTGCCTCTGCCCTCAATGTTGTCTAAAGTTAGCTCCCGGTGTGGTCTCGCGAAAGAGAGATGGGCGGGGTCAGGGGTGACGGGGCTAAAGGTGGCACCGACAAGTCAGGGCTGACCTTGCGTGGCCAGGGGTAATATTGAAAGGTCATGGGGTTACGAGAGGTCAGGGGTCATATTGAGAGGTCAGGGGGTCAGGGGTGATGCTAACAGGGCAGGGGTGATGTTGAGAGGTCAGAGGTGATGTTAAGAGGTCAGGGGTGACACTAAGAGGTCAGGGGTGACACTAATGGGTTAGGGGTCATGTTGAAAGGTCGGGTGATGTTGAGAAGTCAGAGGTTATGTTAAGAGGTCAGAGGTTATGTTAAGAGGTCAGAGGTGATGTTAAGATGTCAGGGGTGATGCTAAGAGGTCAGGGGTGATGTTGATAGGTCAGAAGTGATGTTAAGAGGTCAGGGGTGACACTAATGGGTTAGGGGTCATGTTGAGAGGTCAGGGGTGATGTTGAGAGGTTATAGGTGATGTTAAGAGGTCAGGGGTGACACTAATGGGTTAGGGGTGATGTTGATAGGTCAGAGGTGATGTTAAGAGGCCAGGGGTGACACTAATGGGTTAGGGGTCATGTTGAGAGGTCAGGGGTGATGTTGATAGGTCAGAGGTGATGTTAAGAGGTCAGGGGTGACACTAATGGGTTAGGGGTCATGTTGAGAGGTGAGGGGTGACATTAAGAGGTCAGGGGTGACAGGTCAGGCCTTGGGGCAAATGTGAGATGTAGGGGTTGCGGTTATGGTTGTAAGTTGGTGTTCTGGGGGCTCGGGTTTGAGCTCGATCTACGCAGGCAATGTCAAGAGTGGGTGAGCTACTCCCTCTAGTGGTAGTGATGAGTTAGTGTCACACTCGTGTTGGCAGTTGGCGCGCGTGGGGAGTGTTGTGGTGGAGAACGCAATGAACCCAGCCGCCCGAGTTTGATTCCCACTCACGGCCAACACCAGTGACGAATGTCTGAACCGGTCCTGGGCCTCCGCTAGACCGACCCCCAGCCTCGAGTGAAGGCCGCGGCGAGTCGAGCCTTCCAGCAGCGCGCAAGTTGACGCCAGCCAGGGGAGAGTGCGGGGGGTTCCATGCTGTGCTGATCCCCGTGCTGCAGCACCCCCCCCCCCCGCAGGCTCTGGGTTTGACTGCCAAGGGGAGGGGTTGGGTGGGGGTGCGGGGGGGGTATGTAATCTGGCAAATTCCTTGCACTGTGGCCCATACCCAACGGCATTGCGTTGCCACTGTGGTGTGTGGTTGGCGCGTGGCCCTACGAACCTGGCGACCCGAGCTCTATTCCCGCTCGCGGTCAACATCGGTGACGAACATCTAGGCCTCCCTTGGGTCGACTCAGCCTCTCAAACGGGAACCCGATGCGATGGGTGAACATTGCCACCCGGGAGACAAAGGCGGTCGTGCGCGGTTGCTGGCCACCCAACCCCCTCTTGTGCCGTGCCGGCCTTCACAGGTGCTGCTCGCTAACAGCACTTGCCCCAACAGTCTGTTAAGGCTACACGGGGGGATATTTTTTGACGTGTGTGTGGTGGACGTGTGTGGAGCGGGTATAGGTGTGGTGTGATTGGGGGGTGTAGTGGTTGGCACATTTTGCCCCAATGCCCGGCGAGCCCGAGTTCGATTCCGGGCCACGGCCAACATCGGTGGCTCCTGGGCCTGCCCTCTCGGCCGTAAGCGAGTGCCTGGCGTAGCAACTAAACACGGCAAATGGCTGATCCGACCACTGGCCAACACCACCGCTCCCCCCCAATATGTTTGACGTGCCAGCCTGAATAGGCGCTCGCTAACAGCACTTTCCGCAGCAGCCTGTGTGGGGGTACATCCCTGCCCAGTGTCCGTGTCTAACGGCGTGCATCGCTGTGCGTGTGTCCGTGCGTGCCTGTACCTGCCCCCCCCCCCCTCCAACCCCACAGTATTCGGACTTCCCCCCCCCATCCCAGCTCCCTTGCCTTCTCGTTGCCGCTTTCCCCGCCCCCTCGGCGGCCACTTGCAATGGCGTTGCGACGCGGTTGCCCCGGCGACGGAGGAGAAGTCGGTTTCTGCGGCGACAGAGGAGGCTTCCTCGGCGACGGCGGGGACCCGAGCGGTTTTCGCAGCGACGTCAGCGGCGTCGTCAGCGGCGGCGTCGGCGGCGGCGTCAGCGGTGGTGCGGGGCCAGAAAGCGTGCGGGAGTTCACGCAGCACGCGCGCGACGTGCTGCGCAACCTGCGAGAGCTGCGCGCGCGCTGCGCCCTCACCGACGTCACGCTGCGCGCCGGCGGGCGAGACTTCCCCGCTCACAGCGCCGTGCTCGCCGCGTGCAGGTACGGGAGGGGAGGGGCGCGGGGGGGGGGGGGTCACGGTACGGGAGGGGAGGGTGGGCGCGGGGGGGCAGGGGTCACGGCACAGGGGTGGGAGGGGGGGTACGGGAATGTCACTGTGGGTGAGAGGGGGGTTAAGGGGGGCATGGAAGGGAGGCACAGGTACAAGGGGGTGGTGGGGGGCAGTACTAGAGTTGAGGGGGGGGGGGCAGTTGAAGTTTGTTTATTCGAATGGGTGAGGGTAGAGCCATCAACAAAGGCAAAGATCCCCGTGTAGCCTTCACAGACTATTGGGCCAAGTGCTGTTAGCGAGTAGCACCTATGAAGGCTGGCAAGGTACACGAGGGGGGGTGGGTGGCCAGCACCATGCCACCACCATCATCACCGTCACCACCACCGCTGCAATCGCCATGAGAATGGGCGACGACCGCTGACCCCCATGCCCTGTATCTCTCTTCTCGCCCCCCCCCCCCTCCGCCACCGTCGCTGCTTTTCCCGGCACGCGCACGTGCCGCAGCGGGTTCTTCTACAGCGTGCTGGCGGAGTCACGCGGCCCTGCCGGCTTTGGCGGCGGCGGCGGCGGCGGCGTGAGGGTGTTGCCCTTGCCCGGCGTGGACCCGTGCGGCCTCGAGGTGCTGCTGGACTTCATGTACACGTCGCGCCTGCCGCTCTCCCTCGACTCCGTGCTCGGCGTCATGGCCGCCGCGCGCTACCTGCACATGGAGCACGTGGTGCGCACCTGCGAGGCCTTCCTCGACAGGTGAGGGGGGGAGAGCGTTGAGAGAGCGCGAGTGTTGAGAAGGAGTGCGTGTGTTAAGAGAGTGTTGAGAGCGAGTGTTGAGAAGGAGTGCGTGTGTTGAGAGAGTGTTGAGAGCGAGAGAATGAGAGAGCGAGTGTGTGGACAGAGAGCGAGTTTGAGGGAGTGAGGGAGAGAGTGAGGAAGAGAGTGAGGGAGAGATTTAGGGAGAGAGATTTAGGGAGAGAGAGTTAGGGAGAGAGTGCGAGAGAGAGAGAGAGAGTGAGAGTTGAGGAGAGAGAGTGAGGGAGAGAGTTAGGGAGAGAGAGTTAGGGAGAGAGAGTTAGGGAGAGAGAGAGTGAGGGAGAGAGTTAGGGAGAGAGAGTTAGGGAGAGAGTGCGAGAGAGAGAGTGAGAGTTAAGGAGAGAGACATCCATCTTGCTGACACCTGACACCCGCGTGTCCCCGTGGTGTCCCCGTGGTGTCCGCACAGTCCCCAAGCTCTGCCGGAACGTCTCCGCAATCTGGACCCCAACTTCCACGGCTCGTTCCCCCCGACGCTGCTGTGCGGCATAAACCCGGGGCTCCCCCTGGGGGGCCCCCTCGCTCCCCCGCCGCTGTTCCTCCGGGGCCCCCCGTCCCCACCGCCCCAGCAGCCGCAGCAGCCGCAGCAGCCGCAGCAGCAGCAGCCGCAGCAGCAGCAGCACCCCCTGGGCCCGCCCCCTCGCTTCACTTTCCCGGACCCCCCTCCTCCCGCCGCGCCCCGCCGCTGGGCCTCCGCCCCGGCCCCTGCCGCCGCCGCCGCAGACCCCGCGAGCCCCTCCGGGGGAGGCCCCGCGGCCGAGGGGCCCTCGGAGGGGGCGGGGCCCCCCGGCGCCCCCTCGGCCCGCCGGGAGTCGGAGCCGAGCAGCCCTCCTGACAGCCACCGGGAGGTGGCCCCCCCCGGCGGCGGCCAGGTCAAGTCCTGCAACTGGAAGAAGCGTCGGTTCCTCGTGCAGACGACGTCCACCTCGTCCACATCGTCCTCCCCGCCGTCCTCCCCCTCCTCCTCCTCCTCCTCGTCATCGTCGCCCACTTCGGACAGCGGTGCGGGCGGCGGGGACGCCTGCCCCCCCACCCCCCCCGCGACCGTTGCCGCAGTGGCGCCCTCCACTCCGCCCACCCGGCTCTCGCCGGCGCCGGAGGCCAAGGTGATGACCACGCTGTCTCCCGTGACGCCGCGCGGGAGGGACGGGAGGGACGGGAGGGACGACGGGGCCCCCCCGGCTTTGTTCCCCTGGGACTTGGGCTCCATCGTCGCCAGCGCCGTGGCCCAGCCACCGCCTCGCCCCTCCTCCTCTACCGCCGCCTCCTCCTCTTCGCCGACGCCGCCACGCGCCACCTGCGTTGCCGCGTTCGACATGATGAAGCTGGAGGGGGGTTCGGAGGCCAGGGGGCCGGCGGGCGAGTGGGGGCCACCGCCGCCGTCGTCGTCGTCGGCGGCGGCGCTCACGCACTTCAAGCAGCTGGTGGACAGGTGCGTGGGGCGGCGTCGTCACCTTGACCCCCCCCCCCCCCCCAGTGCCACGTCTCCCCCTCCACCTTATCACCCCAGCGTCTCCCCGTGGTCGCGTGGATTTTTCTCCCGAGTCCTCCGGTTTTTCCCTCCACATTTCGAGTCAACGTGGTGCGTCTAGAGATGATTTGGCCGCTACAAATGTCCGCGTGATAAGCCACTTCGTAGGGCTATCATTCGTGATGGCCAGGCCGTTCCTGAAAAAGAGCCACACAGACCTTACAAGGTTAATAAATACCTGTGTCTTTGTTTGCGTTTCTCCCTTGTGATGGCACTTTGTAGCATGAATGTTGAGATTTATACGGGCATGGGGTGACCAATAAGGTCTGAATTGATAATTGTTTTTTTACCCTTCTATCTGCCAACAAAACTGACACCTTTTTTATGAGGAGTCATGTTTGCATAGACCACAATACCTGCAGTCATAATGCAAACAAAAAACGTAATGTATGCACTGTCCTTGAAGTTGATTGGTCCACACCCGAGACAGCTTTCCTTAGAGCCTAGTCTCACATGGGTTGGACCAGATGACGCCAAAAGGCGCACTAATACGGTAGGGCACTGATAAGGGGTTGACAGGTATGTAAAAAAATGTATATATATAATATATATCATTCTCTTGATGACGATCGCTTGTGTTGTGATCAAAACGTCGTATTTTTTACACACTTTTAACTCGCTCTGTCTGTTGTTGTATCCTCAAATCTTGTAACTCAATTTTTACCCACTTCCAAATGTGGTATCGAATGCAAACTTGGTATACTTATGTCACACTGATGACAATACTATATTCTATCATAAAAAATAAAATAAAAATATTTTTAAACATTATTTTTTATACGTTATGTTTCGGCTTGGGTCTAATTGTCCACGCTCAACTGACGTTGGCTGTAATTGGCCACGGTCCCTTACGTTGTGGCAAGCTTCAGGGCCACTACCTGGAGTCGTGGAGTTCTGCCATTACTAGCACATTTCATAAAAGCGTGTTTTAAAAAAAGTTTTTTAAATATTACTTATTTGTTATTTTCTTTGAACCTGGCTACGTGAATTTACCGAAAGACCCAAATAATATGAATTCCTGCAGTCACGAAAGATTTCAACACATAATATTTAGTTAATGGGAGGAGTGGCCGTGTTAACGAGCGCGGCGTTCCCGTGGCGACACAGGCTCAAGGAGGAATCGGGGGGTTTCAAGCGGCCCGAACTCGGCCTCCCCGTGGCCCACGGCGCCGACAGCCCCCCGCCACGCGGTGACGGCCACGCCGCCTCTCCCGGCATCGCCGGCTCACCGGGACTGGCCGGGTCGCCCGGCCTGACGAGCTCGCCAAGCCACGACGGACCGCACGGTGAGAAGGGGAGCGAGCGAGCGAGACGGGGAATCTGATCACGATTCGGGGTCACGATTCCTCACTTGCACGGAGACCCACAGACACACACGGGGACCCACAGACTCACACAGACACCCACAGATACACACGGAGACCCACAGACACACACACAGACCCACAGACACACACAGAGACCCACAGACACACAGAGACCCACATACACACACAGAGACCCATATACTAAGAGACCCACATACTCATATACTCGGAGACCGGCAGGCTCACGCAGACAGACCCACGTACTCGGAGACCCGTAGGCCCACACACAAGAGACCCGTAGACTCGTACTGAGGCCGGCAAGCCTCACACGTGTGTGTCCACCCCCTCCTCCCGCGTGTAGACCCCACGTGCGTGCGCGCGTGCGGCGCGTGCGGCCTGGGCTTTCCCGAAGAGGGCGCCCTGCGGCGCCACATCGCTCGCATCCACGCCGACGACAAGCCCTACAAGTGCGACACCTGCCACGCCGCCTTCCGCTACAAGGGCAACCTCTCCAGCCACCGCACCGTGCACTCCGGTGGGCACCTAGCCTGGCACGGCGACCGCCACTGTACACTCACGCGGGCACCTAGCCTGGCACGGCGACCGCCACTGTACACTCACGTGGGCACCTAGCCTGGCACGGCGACCGCCACTGTACACTCACGTGGGCACCTAGCCTGGCACGGCGACCGCAACAATGCGCTCATTCACGCGGGCACGTAGCCTGGCACCGAGATAACAAAGGCACTATACACTCACTCGCTTGGGCGGGCACCTATCCCGGCACCTAGCCTGGCACCGGTCCAGCCACTCGTACGTGTGCGGGCGAACACCTAGCCTGGCAGTCGCCGCCCCGGGCGTGAGTGTGACCCTGGCTGTGACCCCGTGCCCCGGTGATGACCCAGCAGGAGAGAAGCCCTACCGCTGCACGGTGTGCGGGGCGCAGTTCAACCGGCCGGCCAATCTCAAGACGCACACGCGCATCCACTCGGGGGAGAAGCCCTACAAGTGTGACACCTGCGGGGCCTGCTTCGTCCAGGTGACGCACGCACGCACGCACTCGCTCAACCGCACTCACCTAATATGCACTCGCTCACCCGCACTCACTCACCCACACTCGCTCACCCGCACTCGCTCGCCCACACTCGCTCACCCGCACTCGCTCACCCGCACTCGCTCACCCGCACTCGCTCACTCACCCACACTCACCCTCACTCACCCGCACTCACTCACCCACACTCACTCACCCGCACTCACTCACCCACACTCGCTCACCCACACTCACTCACCCACACTCGCTGACCCACACTCACTCACCCACACTCACTCACCCACACTCGCTCACCCGCACTCACTCACCCGCAATCACCTGACCACGCACTCGCCCCAACTCACCTGCTGCGACTGAAGCTGTTGACCCCGACACAGCCGGTTGCGACAGCATCGCCTGATACCCCTGTTGCGATGAGACACTCTGGACACACCAGATTTTAGCCACAGCAGCGGGGACAATTGTCTAAAGCATCGCACCTGCGTGCTTGTGCTGGTGGTGGTGCAGGTGGTTCACCTGCGCGCTTGTTGTCGTGGTTGTCGTGGCGGTTGTGCAGGTTGCTCACCTGCGGGCCCACGTGCTCATCCACACGGGGGAGAAGCCGTACCCGTGCGAGACGTGCGGGACGCGCTTCCGCCACCTGCAGACGCTCAAGAGTCACATCCGCATCCACACGGGAGAGAAGCCCTATCACGTGGGTCCCAGCACACTCGCCACCGTGCCCGCCACACTCGCCACAACACTCGTTGCGCTATACTCGCCGCACCGCACGCGCTCGCGCACATCCATTCAAGCTCACGCGCACGCTCGCTCGCTCATTGGCTCGCCCACTCGCTCACTCGTCCGTGCGTGTGCGTGTGGCAGTGCGAGTCGTGTGACCTGCACTTCCGCCACAAGAGCCAGCTGCGCCTGCACCTGCGCCAGAAGCACGGTGCCATCACAAACACCAAGGTCAAGTACCAGGTGCTGGACGCGCCCGAGGGCGGCGCGGGGCTCGCCGGCGAGGGGCCCGCCGGCGCCGACATCGGCGCCACGGGCGACGCGGGCCGCCCCGTGCCGGCGGCTCGCGGCCCCGAAGCAGGGCCCGCGGCGGGGGCCCCCCGCCAGAGCCCTGACACGGAGCCCCCGGCGGCACCCCTCGGGTTCCCGCGCAAGCGCAGCTCCAGCGGCGGCGGCGCCACCTCGTCGGACGACGACGATTCCGGACTCTCGATGAACGGGGACCCGGAGTCGCCCGTGGCCGGAGCCGGGAGGGCGCCGTGCGGCCTGCGCTGGGTTTAGCCGGGCCTACGCCGGGCCTACGCCGGGCCCACGCCGGGCCTACGCCGGGCCCACGCCGGGCCCACGCCGGGCCCGTCTGGCCCGGTCTAAGCCGCGCCTGGACGGGTTCGTCCCTCTTTCGCCCAGCCGGCTCGCCCATCGGCCTTCGTCCGACGAGGACTTGGCGAGGCTTCGCCCACGGATTCTTGCTGCTCCCCTCCCCTCTCCCTCCCGACCCCGAGCCCCCCCCCCCCACCACCGTTGGTACGAGTTGGACTCCCGGTGAAGGACACGTTTCAGTGTTGGGGGAGCCGGTGGCGGTGGAGCCGACGTTGGTGGTGGGGCTGGGGGGGGGCTACGTGCACCTTAAGAGCCCGCGGTGGGGTCCGGGTTCGGCTCCGGGCCCAGCCCTCCCGTGGTGGTGGTCGTCATCTCGGTTTGTGTTTTTGGTCTTCGTGGAATTATCGGGAGACGGCCGCGGCGCGGCGCCGACCCTGCAGGAGATGCCGCGCCTCTCCAGTTCCGACGACGTTCGACGACGACGTCGCCGCCGGCCGTCTCGATACAGACGACGACGCCGCAACATCGGCAGAGTCTACGCCGACCGACCGCGACGCTCGCGGCGTTGAACGTCAACAACGGCGGTAACGGCAGCGTCAAGAGCTGCGTCGACCTTGGGTCGAATTATTCGCCTGAACTTTGGTGTCATCAGCAGTAGCAGCCGCCGCAGCAGCACGATGCAATGATCGGTGACAAATCGGTCCTCATCACGGCAAACCCTGCCGATGCTCCGTGTGGTGGTGGTTCCAGTCGCATTGCCGACCGGATACGAGAACACACGGGTACACGCGCAGGTGTTCACACACGCATACAGGCACACGCAGCATTATGCACACACACGTAGACCGAGATACACAGGAACGCACACAAGTTGGTGCAGACATACACAGGTACACACGGAAACACAAACGTCCGCGTAAAAGTGCCAATGCCGCTGGCACGTGGTTGGATGCCGTTGGCCCGGTGTTGGGGCCGACATTCCACACTTGCTTGGGGGGTAGGCCAAGTTACGCAGGCACAGCGCGCGGGAACACGCGTGTTGGCCGGGACACATCACATGCACAGGTGTACGCTCTCAGATGTGCACCCAAAGACGTGCGGAGTCAAAAGCGCAGACAGATGCACGGCTACACACAGGTGGGCAGACAAGATCACGCACAGGTAGGCACGGGTACAGACACTCGCACGCCGCCCGCACGTGCAGGTGGACGCGGGCAGTGGACAGGTGGGAACGGGTGGAGACCACCTGTCCACCGCCAGCGTCGTCCTGCCTGTGTAGCTACGCAGTAGCAGCGTTCAAAGTTTCTGCTTTTGAGCGGCAGCAATCAAATCCGCACGGGGATCCAGATTCTCACCCCAACTCATCCCGACTCTACACACAGCCTCGACTTTACCCCTGGCTCTAGACTCTACCCATGACTGTACCCCTGGCTTTCGACTCTACACATTGCCTCAATTCTACCCCTGGCTCTCAACTCTACACACAGCCTCGACTCTACCCCTGGCTCTAGACTCTACCCCTGGCTCTATACTCTACCCATGACTCTTCCCCTGGCTTTCGACTCTACACATTGCCTCAACTCTACCCCTCGCTCTCAACTCTACACACAGCCTCGACTCTACCCCTGGTTCTAGACTCTGCTCATGACTCTACTGATGACGCTAGACACTAACCCTGAGCCTAGACAAGGTCCGTAAGAGAAGGCCGATCTGTATTAACACCTTTGATACCAGCCTCTCAGCATTTCCCTTTTCTGCTTTTACCAAAATTCCTAATCTCTCCCAGTAATTAAGCCAACAACAAAACTAATTCAAATGGTAATCATTGTTACTTCATAATAATTCCGACAACAAAGAGACGGCTTAAAAGCTACAAGAACCACAGACGCGACAATTAATCGAAGCAGCATAAACATGTAAAATGGCGGCCATGTCGCGTGGCCCCTGCGTTGCCTAGCAACAAGGGGCGGCTATTGTATTTAAGTGAGGTAAATGTTATAAATGTTGTCGTTATAAGATACCTTATTCTATTACACAGATATCTATGAATACTATGTATGTGTTGTGAACGCGAGCCAGATTCGCGTGAGGCGAGAGTTTTGGACACGTAAACCACTGTTGGCGCTTTGGCGGGAAAACGAGACGAGAGCCATAGAGGCGCGTGCGGCGGGGCACGTGTGTGTGTGTGTACACGTGTGTGTGTGTGTGTACACGTGCGTGTGTACACTTGTGTATGTTTACTCGTATGTATACGCGCGCTTGTGAAAATATCTGTGTTGTACATCCGTGTGGGCAGTGGTTATGGCACCGCGCCACGAACCCGACGACTCAAGTTCGATTCCCGCTCACGGCCAACACCAGTGACGATTATCTGTCCGTCGGAAACGGTCCTAGGTCGACTCAGCCTTAAAGGAGTACCTGGTGCGACGGTGTGTAAAACATCAGCACCGGGGAGACAAAGGCGGCCGGGCGCGGTGCTGGCCACCCACCCCTCATAGGTGCACTGTGCCAGCCTTCATGCTAACAGCACTTGCCCCAACAGTCCGAGAAAGACTGCAAGGGGGATCTTTGTCCTTCTGTACACCCGTGTACGTGTGTGTTTACAAGTGTGTACGCAGGTGTACGTGTGTGTGTGTGTGTTTCCCGCCTGTGGCGTTTGTGTGTGCACCATTCGTGTAAACGTGTTTCGGTGAGACTGTCTGTGTACGTGTGTGTTTGTCAGTGTGTGTGTATTTGTGCACTCGCTAAAAGCACTTGCAAGACTAAATGCGTGTACACATCAGTACACGCGTGTATGTCAAAGCGTGACTGAATCTGCGTGCGCGTGTGTTACCTGTCAGTATACTGTGCGTGTCTGTGCACATGCATTTGATGGTGAATTGTACGTACACGTGTACACACAACGCGCGTGCACGTGTGCATTGCGCGTGTGTGTGTACACGCACGCGTGTGTGTACATTGCGCGTGTGTGTGTACACGCGCGTATGTGTGTGTACACGTGCGTGTGTGTGTGTACACGTGCGTGTGTGTGTGTACACGTGTCTCCGCTCCCGTGACATGTAGACACTGCCGACGCGAGCACACGCGTGCCTTAATGATGACGACGGTGATGGTGGTGATGGTGGTGATTGTGATGATTGTGATGGCGATGGTGGCGATGGTGGTGATGGTGGCGGTGGTGATGGTGGCGATGGTGGCGATGGTGGCGGTGATGGTGGTGATGGCGATGGTGGTGATGGTGGTGGTGGCAATGGTGGTGATGGAGCCCAGCTCTTAAGACAATGGGACCTGCTTTTGCCTTTCAGTCTGTGTGGCCAAGCTGTATTCGTGTGTGTATGTGGATTTACGTGTGTGTGTGTGCGTACGCATGTCAGTGTCTTTGTTGCGTCTTTTGGAGGTGGGGGGGGGGAGCGGTGGCGCATCGGTTGGCACACTGCACTAGGAGCCTAGCTCAACTGGGTTCATTCCCCGGCCATGGCATAAGTGGCGTCTAGAACTGCCCTGGACCTCCGCTCTAGGTCGACTCAGCCTTATATGAGCGCCCGTTGCGGAGCGTGTAAAAACATCAGCACTATGTGAGACAGGCGGCCGGGCGGGGTGTGGTGCTGGCCACGCTACCACCTCTCCCCCCCCCCCCCTCTAGGTGCGCCTTGCCGGCCTTAATAGGTGCTCGCTAACAGCACGTGCCGCCCCTCAAGCAGTCTGTAAGGCTACACGGGGTGTGTGTGTGTGGCGTGTGTTGAGTGTTTGTTGTGAAGGAAGGGGTGGGGGGGGGTTGTTTTTGCTTATTGGTTATAAATGTAAATATTTTGCCAAAAAGAAAACAAAAGAACTTAAGGTGGTGACGATGAGGAGAGGCGTTAATTGAGTTCAACAAACGGGGGGGTATGTGGGGGATAAAATATATAAACTCAATAGCAAAATCTATTTTTGTGTAAAAAACTAAATAAAGTATATATATGATGATGGTGATGATGACGACGACGATGATGGTAATGATGGTGGTCGCGGTGATGATTGTGAATGGTGGTGGTGATGCTGATGATGGGTGGGAGTTGTGGTGACGTCCTCGGTTGAACCGCTGCTATTTGCTGTCGCCGCTTCTGCCGATCTCCCCCCCCTCCTGCTCCTCTTCCCGTGCCGTCCTCCCTGCAGCAGCAGCCTCCTGCCTGCTCCCTCTCCCCTCTAAACCCAGACGAGCGCCCCATTTCAGTAACATGGCATCTATGAAATAAAAAAAACTCGGAAAATCTCCACCCGTCGCTCTGCGTCGTTCTTGTCAGGACAGCCTCGGCCATGCTGTGTCGGTAAAACCCTGCACCACCCGACACGGCTCGGCAACGTTAGTGGTACGAGCATTTGCCGGCGCGCCGATTGCGATGTTTCCCCCCCCCCTATCGCCCACCACCACACCTCCCGATTAGAGCGGATGGCTACGTACGGCGCGAAAGAAGTTCACTGCACATCCGTACAAGTACAGGAACCTCAAAACGAGATCTTGTGGGATGCCACCATGTCAACAGCCATCAGCCGGCACAAGGTGTAGGAGGTCGGAGGAACAGTCTGTGACTTTCTAGATGGGTCTTTGGCCGTGTCGGGTGGCGGGAGGCCTTCTAAACGACGTAGCTTTATCAAGATAACAATTACGTAAGTGGCCTCGCCCTGTAGACCCAATTGTGAACCGTAATCTTGGTTACTAAATTGTTCGAGTCAAGTGACCCGGTCTCGAGACTTTGTTCACGAGAGGTGAGTGCGCGTGGCCCATGCCACGGGTCAGGTTCGCCAGGTCACGCGCCAGGTTAGCCGTGCCACAGGTCAGGTTCACCAGGCCACGCGCCAGGTTCGCCAGGCCAGGTTAGCCAGGCCAGGGGCCAGGTTAGCCGGGGTCAAGTACCTCGCACGCTGGCCCATGGTGTGGCCCTTACAAGATCAGTCGGCCTCGTCTATCACCGATGCCTTTTAGCACGGCTACGCTTTAGATCACGGTGACCCTGAGCAGCTTATAACCGACCAGGGTCGGAATTTTTCTTCTCGACTGCTCAAGGAGGTCTGTGACCTCGGCAGGAAGAAAATGCGTACCTCGCCCTACCACCCTCAAACCGATGGAATGGTGGAGCGCTTAAATCGCACCCTCGCGTCCATTCTGTGCCACCAGGTGAACGCGACCCGGTCGGACTGGGATCTGTTTATTCGGGCCGCCCTCGCCGCATATAGGTTGGCCCCTCACACCTCAACTGGGTGTTCACCCTTCTACTTGATGTACGGGAGGGAGCCCGAACCACCGATGCACGTGCAAGTGGGCCTGTGCTCGTCTAAAACGGGATCCGCCATGCCCGCCTCGATGAAGGTCACGCTTGACAGATTGCGTGAAGCGGTGGATAAATTGGCCAACCGACAAGCGGCTAACGAGCGCTTGCAGAAACACCAGGGATCTGGGCTTCCGTGGAGGAAGGGGGACAAAGCTTGGCTACATTGCCCCCAGGTGCCCATTGGGACATCCCCTAAATTACATCGCCCCTTGGCAGGGTCCCGTTGAGGTCGTGGAGGTCCGCCGGCCACAGTGCGTGCGCATCCGAGTCGGTCACCGTCACTGGATCCATCTCGGTTGAAAAGACGTGTTGCCTTGTCCCGCAGATTCATCCCCAAATCCGGAGCGGCCGGTGCCTGATGCGTCCGACGAGCTGGGCCGTCCTGGCCGGGATGCGGTGCAGCACGAGCTCTCTGTCTCTGTCTCTCTGTCTCTCTGTCTCTGTCTCTCTGTCTCTCTGTCTCTCTGTCTCTCTGTCTGGGCGCCCACGGAACCCCTCCGAGTAGTTCCCGTGGCGCCGCCGGATTCCCCGTCGGTGGAGAAGCCGACATCGACGGACGTCACAGCCCGCTCACAAACGGGATGCTGCCCCTGGGAGTGGACCGGCAGCACACACGCGGTTATCTACTGACGTCTGTCGTCACCGATGGAGTGGTCGGCACCTTTGACCGAGGGCTGGAAGCCTCCCTTGCACTTGCCATTCTACCTTAAACACTCTTGTTGCCCCCCCCCCCCGCAGACGACCCTGCCTCCACACCTCCATTGTTATTGTTACAATTGTTCTTGTTGATGGTTTTCTGGCTGGTTGCCGTCGACCCCGATGCGGGTTGGTTTCAGTACAGTTTGCAGCCGGGACGGCTGATTTTTTTGATGTGGAGTATCGTGAGCAACCATGAAGGGGGCGAACAGAGGGAGGTGCGAGCGAGTTGACAGGGATCACGTCATGTCACGGGTGGTGTAAGGGGGGGTAACTTCGAGGTAGGGGGAGGAGCCGCCAAAGGGGTACATAAGGGGGACCCCGTGACGACGGCGTGACCGCTGTGGGGAGCCATGGCAAGGATCGGCTGCAAGGTGCCTCTCCGTCCTCATCGCCGGGCGGTGTTGGATGAACCCCCGCTCCGAGTAGACGAGTGGGAGAGCCAAGGGAATAGTCGAGAGTGGGGTCCCGAGCATTCAGGAAGGATCGGCTGAGAGAGGGTTTCTCTCTCCTCGTCGCCGGACGGTGTTGGATGAACCCCCGCTCCGGGCAGACGAGAGAGCCCTCAAGGATAGCCGAGGGCAGGACCAGATATAGTTCAGTGTCCGGGGTAAAGGGCCCAGATAGAGAGCGCCTACCTCTGGTGTGAGTTTAGAGTGTTGAGTGCAACAGTGTTTCATAAACGGCAACAGCCCTTATAGTATTGCTCGTCTCCGTGTGGTTCTATGCCACAGCAGCAGTATAATAACGCTTCAGTTTAGTGCAGTACAATAAATAATGCATTAGTTGAGTGCAGTACAATAACCCGTGAGTTGGTGCAGTACAATAACACTGGTCAACAAAAACTAAAAATCTGGACTTTTGCAGCTGTTTTAGACTAATTTCAGGGTGCTGATTCCAAATCTGATCTCAGATTTGCTCTATCGGCATACCCCATTTTCATTGATTTTACCCGAAATTAACTATGTCACTTATGATTGCAAGTTGTTGCGAGTCAGTGACTGCTTTATTGTTAAAATATGGTGCTGTATTTTTAGGATAGTGTGTTTATAATATAATTTTATGTAGATATCCACATTTATTTAATCTTTTTCTTCTGCAGTTTTTTTTGAAAATGCAATATTTGATATCTCAAAAACCTGATGTGATAGACAAAAACTGATGCCAGATTTGAATGGACTTTTTATTTAATTTTTTACAATAATGTCTCATAGTGTATTGTATTACATTGCTCTGTTTTTTTCTTGTTTACCTTTTCTTGTTTCATTGTATGTAATGGCTGAGATTAGGGATTAATAAAATACAACCATAACCACAATCGTATCAACATAAATCTATTTTATAGCAATATATTGGGGGGGGGGGGCATTTTGAGCATATTTTAATATTGGGGGGGGGGGGGATGTGTCCCCCCAAATATATATTATAATTACAGCCTTGGAGTGCAGTATAATGACGCTTAGTAATAATAACGCACGAGTTGCTGCAGTTGCATGCTGTTTTGATGTGTAATTGTTGTTCTTGTTTGTTCATTGGCACCACAAGCAGGGGTCGATCTTGACCAGGGAATCACGGTGACGATGAGAACCCCCCACAGGGAGGCCCTGGGAGACGATGCCCCTTCCTCGGCGTGCTCATTATACAATCGGTCAGCTGCCCAGCAGCGGGCGTGCGACGCGAGGCCAAACAAAACGCAACGACTCCCTTCATCTTCGCCAGAGGAGGACACATTGATGGCCAGGCTGCGGAGGTCCAATTAACTGTACAAGGTCTCCATTATCTCACGAGAGAGAGAGAGATTGCGCGTCTTTCTCGTGGGAAACATCGGATGAGAAATGAAATGAAATCACGCGTACGCATTGCTCGATTGACGATGCCGGTGTCCCGCCACTCAAACTGCGGGCAGACCGACATTGCCTCGGGCACCGTGCGCGCTTCACGTCGGCCCGAGTCAGAACGCACGTCGGCTTCGTCCCGCAGGAATCCGATGAGCTGCAAAGCTCTTCATTCACACACGTCCAGTAGGATCGCGAGCGTGGCGATGGCTCCCGTGGTGATCCCTCATGCGCCCCCCCCCCCCTCAACTTGTAAAGCAGCCTAATTCTAGATTTGAAGCTTTCGTGACTGCAAGGATTCATATTCTTAGGTTTTTTTCGGTAAAGTCACGTAGGTTAAAAAATTTAAATTAATAAAAGTAAAATAAAATAAATAATAATCACGACGTTTCGGAGGCAACACAAGCTTCCGTCTTCAGGTGGAACCGTCACAGCACGCTTGCTGTATCAAGTAAATTGTAAAGCAGCCCCCATGCATCACCACCCGTGCGCCGTCGCAGACAGAAGAGCCAACAGCAGCAGCGCGTGCAGTGGGCGGCGGCGGCGTCGATAAAGGAGTCGGAATGAATATGGAGAGCCGCCGCGACACCCGCGATGAGTTGACAGCCACGAGGCTGCAGAGACGAACTTCGGGAGTCGTCAATGAGGGCCCCGACGATTTGTTTTAAACGGAGGCCCGAAGATTCGCCGCTGTAGGCGAGCGAGCGTGGGCACGGGTAGCTGACGGGACGCGTGGAGGTGAGGGCCACTCCGAGGATTACGCGAGACTCTGGGCCAAGCGGCGGGTGACCAGTGGGAGAGAACGCGAGCCGAAGAGTTGTACAACTTCGATTTAAAGCTTTCATGACTGCAGGGATTCATCTTGTTGGTTCTTTCGGTAAAGTCACGTAGAAGGGAAATAATAAAACATAATAAAATACAATTCTCACGACGTTTCGGCCACAACGCAAGCAGCCGTCCTCAGGTGAAGAACAGGTCTGTCGGAAAGACAGCGTCTGAATGAACACCACCAAGCTTAGCAGCGTATATTTAAGCTGGGTTAGAGGGGGGGAAGGGCGCCTTGACAAATGAATTTGCATATCAAGAGGAATTTATCATATTTATGAAAAATGCAGATATGGGATTAGTCACTACTTATGGAATGCGTAGGAGGTGAGGGGGGTCTCAAAGTCATATTATGCCCATGCATTATGTATATATGTGTTAAGGGGCCATCCATTGAGTAGGTACGCATGGAGGGGGGAGGAGGGAGGTTAACCCAAACGCGTAGCTTGCCTATGGGGGGTCTGCTGACAATGTGCGCATAGGAAACTGGGCGGGGGGTGAAGCCTCGATAATAATGTGTCTACATTGGCCTTCAAATGAGTTAGATTGTCCAGCGGTGTGGTCTGTCTGTTTGCTTAAACACGTCAATATTATTAATCCTTGATCGTTTCTGCGTGGATTAAATATCGGCCGTTCTATAGCATTCGGGGGGGGAAGGGGGGAGGGGTCAAGTTTTGATAGATTTTTGCGTACCCAATCAATGGATGACCCCTTATGGGGCGCCACGGTAGCGAGATGTTAACTACCTCGCCTGGTGTGCAGGAGGTCGTGGGTTCTATCCCGACCCTGACGCCTGCTGCTGCTGCTGTATATTTGGAGTTTGCGTGTCTCTCATCATCATCACGGTGGCTATGAGATGTTAACTACCTCGCCTGGTGTACAGGAGGTCGTGGGTTCGATCCCGACCCTGACGCCTGCTGCTGCTGCTGTATATTTGGAGTTTGCGTGTCTCTCTCTCTCATCATCATCACGGTGGCTAGGAGATGTTAACTACCTCGCATGGGATACAGGAGGTCGTGGGTTCCATCCCGACCCTGACGCCTGCTGCTGCTGCTGTATATTTGGAGTTTGCGTGTCTCTCTCCCCTTGGTCGCGTGGATGTGGCTGCTGTACATTCCCACACGATGATGATGATGAGCCACTTCGTTTGGCTATCATCTGCGGCCAGGTCGCTTCTGAAAAAGGTGCTACAGATTTCAGTGAGGACCGTAGCTGGTAAAGTAAAATAAAATAGTCCAGTTTCATTTGAACAGCCCACGACTGTTAGGGATGAGACTGGGCAGGTGTTAGGGCTGGGTGGTGTTAGTGTTAGGGCTGGTGTTAGTGTTAGGGCTGGGCTGGTGTTAGTGTGAGGGCTGGTGGTGTTAGGGCTGGGTGGTGTTAGTGTTAGGGCTGGGCTGGTGTTAGTGTAAAGGACGAAGGTCAGGGTAATGCCAGAGATGGTCGCCTCCATCTCCCCCGACTCCCCGCGAGGTGGTGGCTCCACGCGAGGTGGTGGAGTTGGATATTCGAATTCCCCAGAACACGCTTCACCTCGCAATCAGCGTCTCCACAGTGTTCACTGTCATCCTCCTCTTTAAAGTTTCCAAACAAGATTATTCAAATTAACACGTAGGCTTTTGCGACCAATATTATTCACAATCAACGTATTATTTTTGAGTACGACGCTTCGCTGGTAATTGTAAATGTTGTGGTTTCACGCTTCAATACACCGGTGGGCTAAAGCAGTGAACTATTTTGTCTTTTGTCAACGTGACACTTTGTTGCTGATTGGCCGTGTCGGGTGGTGGAGGGTTACGACACATTTATAACTAACGCGATCTAACCCCAAAACGTTGATTATGAAGATGATTCAAACTTACATCTTTTTTTCATTATTTTACCAGGTATGGCCCCACTGAGCGTGTTATTAACTCCTCAGAACCAACCTGCCAATTACAAATGATAACGCTCGGTGAAGTGGATTATTGCCATCACGTGGAAATGTATCGCTGCCAAATTCTCTAAACGCGTGATGATGTTGATTCCAAATTTGGAAGGTAAAACCCGGAGAAAAATCCACGCGACCACGTGGCGAGAGAGAGAGAGAGAGATACACGCAAACTCCAAATAGATAGCAGCAGTCGTCAGGGTCGGGATCGAACCCACGACCTCCTGTACACCAGGCGAGGTAGTTAACATCTCCTAGCCACCGTGATGATGATGATGAGAGAGAGAGACACCTAAACTCCAAATATACAGCAGCAGGCGTCAGGGTCGGGATCGAACCCACGTCCTCCTGTACACCAGGCGAGGGAGTTAACATCTCCTAGCCACCGTGATGGTGATGAGAGAGAGAGAGAGAGACGCAAACTCCAAATATATAGCAGCAGGGTCGGGATCGGGATCGAACCCACGACCTCCTGTAGACCAGGCGAGGTAGTTAACATCTCCTAGCCACCGTGACGCGTTTAGCTCGGACACGTGATCAGAGCCACGTGTGTGTTTGCATGCTCGCCACGAGCACCGCGTGTGGTTAATGCAGTAAGTTGACTCCTTGCAAAAAGGTTTCTATTTTGTGTTTGAGCATCTTAACACGAGGCCTGGTTCTATTGCCGGCAAAGGTTAAAGCTCTTCTTACGTTTTCACACTTTGACATGCGCCAAAAGGTCCCCGCGTTATTTTATTTTAATTTCTCTTGTGGCCGCGAGGCGTCGCTGTTATACCACGACAACGACTAAGACGGCAACGCCTGCGAATCACCGACCGTGCAGATATTAGCCGAACAAAAACACGGGGGCGTTTCACACGACGCTGTGATAACCAATGGGATCGCTCGATCCATTGATCGATTGGCAATTGATTGTGGAGCCACGGTGATTCACCCGCAACACAAAGCTAAGGCGGTGTCCACATCGATTGTATTAATCGTGATTTTAAGTCACGTAGGTAGAAAAAATAATACTGGTAGGAACCTCCTAGTTCCACCAGCCCACAGGGGATTATTGTGTCCGTCCGTCGTGCAGGGAGGAGCTGGGTGGGGAGGGAGGGGTTGGGTGGGGAGGGTGGGGAGGGGCTGGGTGGGGAGGGTGGGGAGGGGTTGGGTGGGGAGGGTGAGGAGGGGCTGGGTGGGGCTGGGTGGGGAGGGGCTACTCACCCCGTGGTGCCCTTATAAAACTCAACGTTTAACCTACTCACGCCGGCTTGTGCCCGCCCTCACAGTCGGGCCTATTTGCGGAATACACCACGCCGCCGTTGACCCTGCAGGCCATTGACCGAGCAACCCAACGTTCCTACCAGCTCCCTCCGCAGAAGGAGGAATGTGTTAGACCACGACGTTTCGATCGCAACAACAAGCGATCGTCTTCTTGCTGCGGTTGTCCCACCTGATGAGGAGTGCTTGTGTTGCGATCCAAACGTCGTGATTTGTTTAGTTTAATTTTATTTTCTACCCACGTGACTTTACCTAAAGAACCAAAGACTATGTCTATTGTATTGCTACGTCCGATTTTCTATGACGCTGCGCTGTGCGAGTGCGCACAAGACCATTTGCATTCTCAATTGTATTCTACGAGTGTCAGATTTGATATGAGACTGTGTCGTGCGAGTGCGTGTGTCAGTGGCCAGTCATGATGGTTATTGATGGTAAATGTGTGTGAGTGTGTAAGTTGTTCGGTGTAATGATGAGTAATGGCTAGGAGCAGCCGCACCAGCAACAACACCAGAACTAACAACAACACCAGAATCAACAGCAGCTGCCGTACCAGCAACAACACCAGAACTAACAGCAGCAGCATGGGCCCTGGGGGCCGTCCATAAATGACGTCACGCGATTTTGTACGATTTTTTTACCCCCCCTTTCGTCACACGGCGTCTCAAAAAGTCAGACCCCCCCTCAAATATGACGTCACAAAGCTCTGCCCCCCCCCCCCCCGAAAAAAATAAAACATGCTTCAAATCGCTTTAAACTATTGTCATTGTAGTGCGTATTTAATGTGGCGCTGCACTCTGATGTTGTAGGAGAAAACATTTATTAAAAAGTCGATTGAATTAAGTAGAACGTGTTGTCTATATGTATTTAAAGTTGCGCATTTTGATGTGACCACATATCTCAACCCCCCCCCCCTCGTCACACATCGTCACAAATGTCTGACCCCCCCCCTAGGTGCGTGACGTCGTTTATGGACGGCCCCCTGGTGCAAGGAATGAAACGTGCCCCCCCCCCATTTCCCACCGAACCCACAACGCTCAGATGTCCCGCCCGCACATCACGGTGGCCAGGAGATGTTAACCACCTCGCCTGGTCTACAGGAGATGTTGACTACCTCGCCTGGTCTACAGGAGATGTTAACCACCGCGCCTGGTACACAGGAGATGTTAACTATCTCGCCTTGTCTACAGGAGATGTTAACTACCTCGCCTGGTCTACAGGAGATGTTAACCACCTCGCCTGGTACACAGGAGATGTTAACTACCTCGCCTAGTACACAGGAGATGTTAACTACCTCGCCTGGTACACAGGAGATGTTGACTACCTCGCCTGGTCTACAGGAGATGTTAACTACCTCGCCTGGTACACAGGAGATGTTAACCACCTCGCCTGGTACACATGAGATGTTAACTACCTCGCCTGGTACACAGGAGATGTTAAGTACCTCGCCTGGTACACAGGAGATGTTAACCACCTCGCCTGGTACACATGAGATGTTAACTACCTCGCCTGGTACACAGGAGATGTTAAGTACCTCGCCTGGTACACAGGAGATGTTAACCACCTCGCCTGGTACACATGAGATGTTAACTACCTCGCCTGGTCTACAGGAGATGTTAACTACCTCGCCTGGTCTACAGGAGATGTTAACTTTCTCGCCTGGTGTGCAGGAGACGTTAACTACCTCGCCTGGTATACAGGAGATGTTAACTACCTCGCCTGGTGGCCAGAAGATGTTAACTACCTCGCCTGGTCTACAGGAGATGTTAACTACCTCGCCTGGTCTACAGGAGTTCGTGGGTTCGATCGTGACCCTGACGCCTGCTGCTGCTGTACATTTGGAGTTTACGGTTTCTCTCTCATCATCATCACGGTGGCCAGGAGATGTTAACTACCTCGCCTGGTGTGCAAGAGGTCGTGGGTTCGATCCCGACCCTGACGCCTGCTGCTGCTGTGTATTTGGAGTTTGCGTGTCTCTCTCATTATCATCATCACGGTGGCTATGAGATGTTAACCACCTCGCCTGGTACGCAGGAGGTCGTGGGTTCGATCCCGACCCTGACGCCTGCTGCTGCTGTATATTTGGAGTTTGCGTGTCTCTCTCTCATCATCGTCACGGTGGCTAGGAGATGTTAACCACCTCGCCTGGTGTCCATGAGGTCGTGGGTTCGATCCCGACCCTGACGCCTGCTGCTGCTGTATATTTGGAGTTTGCGTGTCTCTCTCATCATCATCACGGTGGCTAGGAGATGTTGACTACCTCGCCTGGTCTACAGGAGGTCGTGGGAACGATCGTGACCCTGACGCCTGCTGCTGTATAATTGGAGTTTGCGTGTCTCTCTCCCCTCTCCCCCCGTGGTCGCGTGGATTTTTCTCCGGGTACTCCGGTTTTTCCCTCCACGTTCAGAATCAACATCACGCGTTAAGCGTATTTGGCTTGAGATACACATCCACGTGATGATGATGATGATCATGATGACGATGGGCCACTTGGTTGAGATATTACAATTTGCGATAGCCACAGGTCCGCTTCTGAAAAAGAGCCACACATCTCAAATGGGGCCTTACCTGGTAAAATAAATAAATAAAACTAGTTAATAGTTCTGGGCAGCTGTGCGTCCTCCCCAAACACTCGCCCGGCTCCCTGGCTAAAATTAACCCTCGAATCTCCCCGCATTCCCTCTGAACCCGTTCCTAACTCCCCCCACCCCCCACCCCCACCACCACACCTGCCACCTCCCCACACCTGCCCCCCACCCCCTCCCTCCAGCCCCACCCACCCACACCTCGCTCGTTAGAGTGGTCGCGTGCGCGCCTCCACGTGCCGGGTACAACTCCCGCTGTCCCCCCGAGTCATCCTCACGATTACACCCCCCACCCCCCTTCTACCCCCACCCACCACTCCCTCCCCCCACCTCCCTTCTCCCCCCACCCCCACCCTCCTTCTCCCCCCACCCCCCTTCTCCCCCCACCCCCCTTCTCCCCCCACCCACCCGGCACGCGTCCACGCGCGCCTGTGCTGGGGGGGGGGTCAGGTGGGGTCACGCCCCCTGAGCTCCTGGCTCCGAGTGGGGTCACGCCCCGTGACCTCCTGGCTCCGAGTGGGGTCACGCCCCGTGACCTCCTGGCTCCAAGTGGGGTCACGCCCCCTGACCTCCTGGCTCCGAGTGGGCTACTCAGTCGGTGGCAGAGGTCAGCGAAGTGGCAATCGCCTGGGTTCGATTCCCGACTCGCTCTGCGTGGAGATGGAGTACCTCCTCCTGTTGTGCGGCGTGAGCAATGCCGGGATGAAGCTCGTTGCGGGGCCTGTAACATATGTTAAAAAGGGGCCCTAAATAAATAAAATAAACGTAAATATTAAAACGCACGTGTTTTACTTGCACAGTAAAGTAATTGTTTGTATTTGCTATACAGCCAGATAATACGACAAATCGCTAACCTTAAACACAATGGCGGAGCCAGGATTTTCAGGTAGTGGGGAGCAGACAACCCCTCCAGCAATGAAACATGATAGAGGAGTTGTTAGTTAGTGAGGACTTGTTAGTAACTAAGGACTTGTCCCTTGGTTTTTATTCGTGTGCGGCGATGACGCAGCCATCGATCGAGGGTCGAATTCGAACCGCGTCGTGTGATCGGCATCGCGCTCGCTGAAGCTGTTGATGCCTTCAGGGAAGTCGTGTACTGGATACGCAACTGCGCACAATTCTGTGAGTCATTTATAACTGCTTCGCCGTTACTTATTGCCAATTATGGACTCAGACTATTGTCCTATCATCTCATAATAACGTAATAACATGCTACACAGTGGCAGTGGGGGTCGCAAAATGCCGATTTATTACTAAAAAAACCCCAATAATCCGATCGAAATTAGGGATTTCGATCTGATCATAGGGGGGGCACGTGCCACCCCCACTGCTTAAACACCCAGTCGTTCGTAAAAGTTGAAGGCGGTATAGTACTATAGTAATAGAGCAAGTGCAGAATCACTGAACCGGAATTGATAGCTTGAAAACATTTATCGCGGGGCCCTTGAAAGTGCGGGGCCCGTAGCATTTGATACTTTTGCTCCTCGGATAATCCGGCAACTGGGAGTGTGAGCGTGGTGTGGCACATTAGGAATGGATCACTCTTTTAAGTATGTCCTTGTGCAGCAAGGGAGTAAAGTGTGGTTCTGTGAAGGTCCTGATGTGCTGTGCAGTGCATCAACGCACGCGTGTACAGCAGCATGTGATGACTGAGTCGGGCCTGTAGGTGGCTGGCAGGGTTAATGAATAACCGCACGTGTAAACCAGCCACGTGGTTAATGGCGTCTCGGAAGAATTGCTGCGTGTAACACACGTGTTGTTGCATTTCACAGGTAAAGGACCCAAAGGTTGTTTTTGATCGTTATATAAATGTTCTAGACTTGTTCTAGACTTTAAGCTTGGCTTTGAATTGTTCGTTTGTGATATATGCAATTAGAGGCGTTTTAGCACTGTGCATTGTAAAGGGATGACGCACTGTAATTAGTTACTGTCATTGTAATTCTCTAACTCTAATACTGTTTAGTCTATAACCATGCCCATGTACCCAGAGTATGACTACTTGCAATGCTATTGAGAATAGGACACATGTAAAGTAGTAAGCTGTACAATGGTGAGATACAGTACGTATACTGTACACATACAGTACATATAATGGGTGTAATATACCGATATAAGTGGATGGTATAGATAGACATACAGCTTAGGATTAAAGTAATAGTCGAATAGTGATGTGCAAATGTGATTGTCAAAGACAAGGATGGTTTATAAGTAGTAGAATTGGGTTTAAGAGAAAGAGTTATTGAATAACCGCACGTGTAAACCAGCCACGTGGTTAATGGCGTCTCGGAAAAATTGCTGCGTGTAACACGCGCTGTTGCATTTTACAGAGTGACGGTGCGGTTCTTCACAAGATTAATATTAACCACAATAAATAAATGTGCTTGCCCTCGATTTGGAGCACCTGCCCACGTCCTTCATTTCGAGTGTGCAACAGTGGAGTTTGTATGTTCCCGCCCGTCCTGTCGTGCACCGAGTCGGTGTGGAAGTGTGCATGCTCTCGCTGCTATTGTGCAGAGTGACAGTGAGAGACGCGGTGAGATTTGAGAGCGTTTAGGGGGCTCAAAACTCCGAAAGTTGGCCAGAGTCGGGGTGCACAGGTGGTGCATCTGCCAGCCATCTCAGTCAAACCCATGGCACCTTGGGCTTCACGTGGCGTCAAGGTGCACCTAGCCTGGCACAAGCCCCGTGGTTAATAGAGTGATAGAGTGTGAGCATGGAAGGGATCGGATAGCTACGAACCCGGCGATCCGGGTTAAAACCTCACTCGTGGTCACCAAGTAGCGACGATTATTTGAACCAGTCTTGGGCCTGTGTGTTCTCTCCTTCCATAGCGACACAAACACAATCCAAAAGGGTATTGACCGAAACATTTGAACGTTGGGAAATCCCTCTGCAAATCGTTTAATTGTGGGATCACAGCAGCCGCGGCAACACGCGGGATATCGAAGATAAAGAAGCAGATGATGTCACAATGCTAGGAGGTGGTGGAGGAGGTCGAGGCGGAGGAAGTGAATGGGTGAATGAATGGGTGGGTGAGTGAGTGGGTGAGTGAATGAGTGGATAGGTGAGTAGGTGAATGAGTGGGTGAGTGGGTGAGTGAGTGGGTGAGTGAGTGGGTGAGTGAGTGAGTGAGTGGATAGGTTAGGAGGTGAGTGGATGAGTGGGTGAATGATTGGGTGAGTAGGTGAGCGGCGAGGTGAGTAGGTGAGTGAATATGTGCGTGGGTGGGTGAGTCGGTGAGTGGGTGGGTGAGTGGATAGGTGAGTGGATGAGTGGGTGAATGATTGGGTGAGTAGGTGAGTGAATATGTGAGTGGGTGAGTCGGTGAGTGAGTGGGTGAGTGAGTGGATAGGTGAGGAGGTGAGTGGATGAGTGGGTGAATGATTGGGTAAGTAGTTGAGTGGCGAGGTGAGAAGGGGAGTGAATATGTGAATGGGTGGGTGGGTGAGTCGGTGAGTGAGTGAGTGGGTGAGTGAGTGAATAGGTGAGTAGGTGATTGGATGAGTGTGTGAATGATTGGGTGAGTAGGTGAGTGGCTAGGTGAGAAGGTGAGTGAATATGTGAGTCAGTGAGTGAGTGGATGAGTGAGTGGGTGAGTGGCTAGGTGAGTGAGTGAGTGAGTGGCTAGGTGAGTGGGTGGGTGAGTGAGTGAGTGAGTGGGTGGGTGGGTGAGTGGGTGGGTGAGTGAGTGGGTGAGTGAGTGGCTAGGTGAGTGGGTGGATGAGTGAGTGGGTGAGTGGCTAGGTGAGTGAGTGAGTGGCTAGGTGAGTGGGTGGGTGAGTGAGTGAGTGAGTGGGTGGGTGAGTGAGTGAGTGGGTGAGTGAGTGGGTGAGTGAGTGAGTGGCTAGGTGAGTGGGTGAGTGAGTGGCTGGGTGAGTGGCTGAGTGGGTGAGTGAGTGGGTGAATGATTGGGTGAATAGGTGAGTGAGTGGATGAGTGAGTGGGTGAGTAGGTGAGTGGCTAGGTGAGTGAGTAGGTGAGTGGCTAGGTGAGTGGCTAGGTGAGTGGGTGAGTCGTGCGCACCACGTGACTGAGAGCCCCGGGCGGGACGCGGATCGGCTTTGTGAGCGGCGTCTTCTGGGAGGGCCACGCGGAGCCCGCAGATTCCCACACAGACAAAGCTCCCCCAGGTAGCCCGCACAGGCTGGTGGGGCAAGTGCTGTTAGCGAGCGCCTATTAAGGGACTGTTACTCCCGGCCGCCTTTGTCTTCCCAGTGCTGGTATTGAGACTCACCGCGTCAGGTACTAATTAAAGAGTATACAGTACATCTAGACTGTACACGCACTACAGTACACATATACACTGTACACACTACAGTACATCTAGACTGTACACACTACAGTACACATCTACACTGTACACACTACAGTACACATATACACTGTACACACTACAGTACACATATACACTGTACACACTACAGTACACATCTACACTGTACACACTACAGTACACATGTACACTGTACACACTACAGTACACATCTACACTGTACACACTACAGTACACATATACACTGTACACACTACAGTACACATCTACACTGTACACACTACAGTACACATATACACTGCACACACTACAGTACACATATATACTGTACACACTACAGTATACATCTACACTGTAATCACTACAGTACACATCTACACTGTACACACTACAGTACACATATACACTGCACACACTACAGTACACACATATAATGTACACACTACAACATACATCTACACTGTACTCACTACAGTACACATCTATACTGTACACACTACAGTACACCTCTACACTGTACACACTACAGTACACATCTACACTGTACACACTACAGTGCATATATGCACTGTACACACTACAGTACACATCTATACTGTACACACTACAGTACGCATATACACTGTACACACTACAGTACACATACATACTGTATACGCTACAGTATACATCGACACTGTACTCACTACAGTACACATCTATACTGTACACACTACAGTACACATATACACTGTACACAGTACAGTACACATCTACACTGTACACACTACAGTATACATCTAGACTGTACACACTACAGTACACACCTACACTGTACACACTACAGTACACATCTAGACTGTACACACACAGGTCGCGGTGGGGGCGAGTGGCGCGTGCCGGCACGTGCCCCCACCCCCCCGGCCCTCCTCACCCCCCCGGCCCTCCTCTGTAATGACCCCCCCCCCCCACTCCACGATCCCACACCCTGACAACCCCCACAACTCCAACCTCCTCCCTCCCCCACACCCCCCGCTTAACCCCCCCCCCCCACCCCACCGTCCACGCTGCAGGTGCACATGGTGAGGGAGCGGTGAGCGGGGGGATGGGTGAGCGGGGGGATGGGTGAGTGTGTAGTAACATGGGGGATGTCACTGTGCAATGTTCCTACGTCGCGGACAGCACCGGGTGTGTTGCTGAGTGAGGCGGGCTCTAGTACCAGCCCTAGTGGGGCTTGGTGAGCGCTGGGATAGCGCGGGCACCACACATAGCGTATAATGCGGGCTCCCACAAGGTGGAGTGAGAGAGTGTCAGCCCAGGGGCAGGATTGCCCCGGGCCATGGCACTCTGGTTGACCCCGTAGACACGTGATCTGGAGTGTCCACAGAGAAGGCCCCAGGTGGGGGGACGAGGGGGTGATCACGTGTCCAGGGAGAGCTCTCCAGGGGGATGGAGGCGGGGCCGAGGGCGGAGTGGCTCCGACCGGGAGGATATAAGGTGGGTCCCTGAGAGGGACCAGAATCGCTGCATTCTACAAGCTGGAAGCTCTACGTCTACAAGCTGAAGCTCTACGTCTACAAGCTGGAAGCTCTACAGGCATCAACACGTGGCCGGGACCCGAGTGAGGGTCAGACCCTTCGTCGCTGTAACTCCTACGTATAGGGTAGTTAGCTTGGTGGTCACCACCCGAGGCTGTATCTGGTAAAGGGCAGTTAGCTCTTTGTGTTAGCGTGTTGATGTTATAATAAATGTGTTGCCTCTAAAGAGAAACGTCTGTGACTCAGTTTGACTCAACTATAACTGGTGTCGGAAGTGGCCAACACGGTAGTCTATACAGCTAGCAGTAGACTATGTCTACACGTCGCAGACCACATACCAGGACGTGGGACAGCGAGGACGAGGAACTCGTGTAACCTACAGCTCGGGAGGATGTGGGCGAGACGCTGCCAGTGGAGCAGGGCACCATCTGGGCGCTCGACGCTTCGCCGTCGCCGGAGGCGACCCTCTGGGAGGCGCACGGTCGCCTCACGGAGCTACTCCAAGCTGCGGTCCCGCTGGTGACAGTGGGAGCGGCGATGCCGCTCTGGACTTCGACTCCGCCGCCATTTCGCAACAGGCGGGAAACTTGACGGCGCAGCCCGTACATTGGCCGCCATTTTGTTGCCGGCGCGGGGCGTGCAGCCTGCCAAAATTGAAGATGAGCCGTCGGCGCCGAGGGACATCCCGGCTCTCCGACGTCGGCTTCCCTTTGTTAAAGAGTTCGCGGCCACCAGTGGTGACCTGAGGGCAGCTATCTACGAGCCTCCGGCGAACGCGCGCCACAAACTCGCCACACTACGGAGGGGGGAGACCGAGTCGGCCGTCGCCTTCCGTAGCGCGCTTTTGGCGCTGGCGAAAGCCGCCTTCCCGGAGATGGACCACGATGGGATCGACGCGTTGGTCCTCGAGAGATTTCTGGATTTCTGGCCTTGACGAAAACCCTCCACACCATTCTTCCAGCCGAAGATGATAACATCTCGTCTCTCAAGGTCGCTAAGTGCATCCAAGCCCAGCTACTTCTACAACGGGACGGGGCGCAGGTGACGTGTGCCGTGTCCCGCACGAAGCCGGGGCCACCTGATGGAGCGGAGCCCCTTCTGGCATGTGCATCAACTCGGGGTGGAGGCGACCGGCGTGGTGATGGCGCGCGGCAGACGGACGAGCAGCGGCGGCCAAGTTCGTCGTCTCGTTCCGGAGGCGGCCGTGTTACCTGCTACAATTGCGGCCTGCCAGGGCACGGGGCACGTGTCATCGGGCTGCCGCTTGCCACGACGGCGCCTCCAGCATCACCGCCATCTTATGCTTCCCTACACCCTGAGGCGAGTCGCGACGCACTCCACACTCGACCCCTAGCCTAACCTCACCCATCTAGACGTTTCGATTCGTGTCCCGGTCGCATGTCAGTACGGTGGGGGGGGGGTCCTATGTGTAATCGGGGAGTTCGTCAGCTCCGACCAGATCAGTCATGGCACTCTGGTTGACCCCGCAGACACGTGATCTGGAGTGTCCACAGAGAAGGCCCCAGGTGGGGGGGGGGGCTAGGGGGTGATCACGTGTCTAGGGAGAACTCTCGAGGGGGATGGAGAGGAAGATAAAAGGCTCGAGAAGGCGGGCGGGGCCTAGGGCGGAGCGGCCCCGACCGAGAGGATATAAGGTGGGTCCCTGAGAGGGACCGGCGTCGCTGCATTCTACAAGCTGGAATCTCTACGTCTACAAGCTGAAGCTCTACGTCTACAAGCTGAAGCTCCACGTCTACAAGCTGAAGCTCTACGTCTTACGAGGCATCAACACGTGGCCGGGACCCGAGTGAGGGTCAGACCCTTCGTAGCTGTAACTCCTCCGTATAGGGTAGTTAGCTGGGTGGTCACCACCCTAGGCTGTATCTGGTAAAGGGACAGTTACCTCTTTGTGTTAACGTGTTGATGTTATGATAAATGTGTTGCCTCGAAAGAGGAACGTCTGTAACTCAGTTGGACTCACTACACGTGTGTGGGTGAGTGTATGGGTGAGTGTATGGGTGAGTGCACGGGTGAGTGCACGGGTGAGTGCACGGGTGAGTGTCTGGGTGAGTGCACGGGTGAGTGCGTGGGTGAGTGTGTGGGTGAGTGTATGGGTGAGTGCACGGGTGAGTGCAGGTTACACGGGTTAGTTAAACTATGAATGGTTGACTCTACTGGGGTGGATTTTTCAACCGGGGGGTGCGCGGACCGTTGGGGGAGGTTAAAGTGGCAACGTCCCAGGCGGGTAACGAGGTGATTTATAAACACGTGAAATTATATCGTACCTGAGAGTCATTGGGAGAATAATCACGTTATATGAATCGTGATTATATCGGTAAAATTTAAATCCACATGGTAACCGAGTACGATATAAAATACCTTAATAAACTCATTGATCGTAATAAAATGTGGGGGTCCCCCCCCCCCCCCCCCCGAGAGTAGCCAGCGAGCGTGAACAAACCACAAGACGCGTGCAGAGCGACGCGCTGCCACTTGTTGTTGTTGTTACCCAGCTAGCCAGGATGATACCTTGCAACATGGACGACTCGTTTAAAATAATGATGTTTATTCAATAATTTCGTGTGTTTCCTCAAAACCATGTAGGCTCAGGCAAGGGGGGGGAGGAGGTTATTCGCTTGAAACTAAAACCAACAAGGCGGTATTGCAGCAGCCACTACGAAATGTTGAGAGAACCAACCGCACCAACTTGCACTGCCTATGCATATTCTTAGGTTTTTTCGGTAAAGTCACGTAGGTAAAGAAATTAAATTAAAATTAATAAAAGTAAAATAAAAAATAAAATAAAAATCACGACGTTTCGGAGGCAACACAAGTCTCCGTCTTCAGATGGAACCGTCACAGCCCGATAGCTGTATCAAGTAAGAGAAATTCCAAGAAAACCATCCTCCCACCCTCAACCAGTATATATACAAGACCGGTTTTCTTGAAATTTCTCGTACTTGATACAGCAATCGTGCTGTGACGGTTCCACCTGAAGACGGAGGCTTGTGTTGCCTCCAAAACGTCGTGATTTTTATTTTATTTTAATTTTACTTTTATTAATTTAAATTTTTTACCTACGTGACTTTACCAGAAAAAACCTAAGAATATGAATCCTTGCAGTCACGAAAGCTTCAAATCTAGAATTAACTGCCTATGCAGTTTGCATACCCCCCCCCCCCCCCGCTGTTAGCGCCGATTCGGTTAGCGCTCACTTCTCCAGGCACAACGGCGCACGCCGAGCGCTAAGCGAGGTCTGCCTGGGGTTAAAGTGCCGACTCGTTGGGACCGTGCGGGGGGGGGGGTGCGTCCCGCGGGAAGTGGGCAGGGCGGGAGGGATTCAGGGCGGGAGGGAGGGAGGGAGAGAGGGAGAGAGGGCGGGAGGGAGGGCGGGAGGGAGAGAGGGAGGGAGAGAGGGCGGGAGGGAGAGAGGAGCCAAGGGAAGGAGGGCGGGAGATGGGAGAGGAATGGAGAAACGAGAGCACGTGGGAAGGGGGGGGTCGGGAGAGATGAGATGGAGGGAGGCGGAGAAGGAGCGGGCACGCGGGGAGAAGGGAGAGGTTCGGAGTGGGGGGTGGTCACACGGAACCCACGTGGTTTACATGAGGCTTGAGCTGGTTTAGAGATCTGTAGGTGAGAGGGGGTGGTCATAGTGGGAGTGGTCACACGGAACCCACGTGGTATACATGAGGCTTGAGCTGGCTCAGAGAGTTATGTCCGTGCCAACATTCGTTACGGGAAATTCATTTTAACATTGGTTCACGTTGCTGTAACTATCTGCAGTGTTTACAACGAGCAGAAACCCGGGGAACTTCTGCGGCTAAAGGATAGCGAATATGTACCAGTGGGGAGATGTTAACTCCCTCGCCTGGTATGCAGCAGGTCGTGGCGTCGATCCCGACCCTGACGCCTGCTGCTGTGTATTTGGAGTTTGCGTCTCTCTCTCTCTCATCATCATCACGGTGGCTAGGAGATGTTAACTCCCTCGCCTGGTATGCAGCAGGTCGTGGCGTCGATCCCGACCCTGACGCCTGCTGCTGTGTATTTGGAGTTTGCGTCTCTCTCTCTCTCATCATCATCACGGTGGCTAGGAGATGTTAACTACCTCGCCTGGTATGCAGCAGGTCGTGGCGTCGATCCCGACCCTGACGCCTGCTGCTGTGTATTTGGAGTTTGCGTCTCTCTCTCTCATCATCATCACGGTGGCTAGGAGATGTTAACTACCTCGCCTAATATACAGGAGGTCGTGGGCCTTATACGGCCCGCGGGCCATATAAGGCCCGCGAAATCATTTGGTGTGGCCTTGCCAAAGCAACCGCAGGCAGGACTCGAAATTAAATAAATCTCGGAGCAAACCTGGAAAAGCAGTATGCGAGTAGCAACATCATCATCACCAGCAGCTAACATCGCACGCCTCGTCAAGAAGCAGTTACAGCCATCACATTAGGGGCGAGTTCATAAAATGTTTGACAAAATAATAACAGGCTAATTTTTTAAGTTGATAATTTTGTATGGCCCGCGAATGATGTTATCAATATCCAAATGGCCCTTGGCAGAAGGAAGGTTCCCCACCCCCCCTGGTTTAGAGCATCTGGCCGCTATAGATGTCCACACAATGATAAGCCACTTCCATGCGCTGCCAATTGTGACAGCCAGTTCGCTTCTGCAACAACAACAAAATAGCTATGCACGCTCAATGGCCTCACCTGGTAAAATACAAATAAAAAAAAATTGTCGTAATACATCACATTGACAATGGAATCTCTAATGCTCTACACAGGCCGCGATAATTAGCATAAAGGTCACGTGACTGAAAATGCGCCAAGATTCCTGCTGCCCCACCCCAGCCCCGCCCCCCGCCCCACCTTCACCCCCCCCCCACCCGCCCCGCCCCTCATCTCACCTGCTGCAGGATTTTTGTTTTGTTGCACCTGGGACCACGTGACCTTTGCCCCGGCTGCACCTGCCGCACGCGCCGCTCCCAGCGCCCTGGGGGGTGGAGGGGGGCGGGGCCAGGCGAGGGGGGCGGGGCTGTGGGGCGTGGTCAGTGGCTGGGGGCGGAGTTCACGCCGCTTAAAGCGCGGGGCGAGAGGCGGCAAGAGGGGAAGGAGATTAGGGGAGTGGGGGGGGGTCGTAGGGGGAGGGGGGCAGGGGGGCAAGGGGAAGGGAGGCAGGGGGAGGTAGGCAGGGGGAGGGGGGCATGGGACAGGGGGGCAGGGGGAGGGGGGCAGGGGGGAAGGGGCAGGGGGGCAGGGGGAGGGGGGCATGGGGCAGGGGGAGGGGGGCAGGGGGCAGGGGGAGGGGGGGAATGGGGCAGGGGGAGGGGGGCAGGGGGAGGGGGGCATGGGGCAGGGGGAGGGGGCAGAGGGAGGTAGGCAGGGGGCAGGGGGAGGGGGGCATGGGGGCAGGGGGGCAAGGGGGGGGGAGGTAGGGGACAGGGGGCAGTGGGGGGGAGAGGTAGGGGACAGGGGGGCAGGGGGAGGGGGGCAGTGGGAGGGGGGCAGGGGGGGGAGGGAGGCAGAGGGGGGCAGGGGGGAGGGGGGCATGGGGCAGGGGGGAGGGGGCAGGGGGGAGGGGGGCAGTGGGAGGGGGGCAGGGGGCAGGGGGAGGGGGCATGGGGCAGGGGGAGGGGGGAGGGGGGCAGGGGGAGGGGGGCAGGGGGCAGGGGGAGGGGGCAGGGGGAGGGGGGCAGGGCGTGATAAATTGGGACGCCAGGACTGGCCGCTGCTTCACAAGCACCACGACTCCGACACGCGCCGCGTCAATAACAACACGGAGCGCACGCGCGCGTGGGGGGCCTTCAAAGGGTGACATGCACACAGACGACGCTTCGGGCAGTGGCCCTTCTGCATAGCTCCGTCTCCACCACGTGGACGGAGGGGAGGGAGAGAGTGATGAGTGAGTGACGGGTGTCAGAGTGATGAGTGAGTGATGGGGGGAGAGTTGGAGGAACGGAGGAGAGGAAGAGATGGGTAAGTGATGAGTGTTGGGTGAGTGTTGGTGAGTGTTGGGTGAGTATTGGGTGATGTTGGGTGAGTGTTGAGTGAGTGATAGTGAGTCTCGGGTGAGTGTTGGGTGAGTGTTGGTGAGTTGGTGAGTACTGGGTGAGTGTTGGTGAGTACTGGGTGAGTGTTGGTGAGTGTTGGTGAGTGTTGGTGAGTGTTGGGTGAGTGTTGGTGAGTACGGGGTGAGTGTTGGTGAGTGTTGGTGAGTGTTGGTGAGTACTGGGTGAGTGTTGGTGAGTGTTGGTGAGTGTTGGGTGAGTGTTGGTGAGTGTTGGTGAGTGTTGGGTGAGTTTTGGTGAGTACTGGGTGAGTGTTGGTTGAGTGTTGGGTCAGTGTTGGTGAGTGTTGGTGAGTATTGGTGAGTGTTGGTGAGTACTGGGTGAGTGTTGGTGAGTGTTGGTGAGTGTTGGGTCAATGTTTGGTGAGTGGTGGTGAGTGTTGGTGAGTACTGGGTGAGTGTTGGTGAGTACTGGGTGAGTGTTGGTGAGTGTTGGGTGAGTGTCGGTTAGTACTGAGTGAGTGTTGGTGAGTACTGGGTGAGTGATAGGTGAGTGTTGGTAACTGTTGGTGAGTGTTGGTGAGTGTTGGGTGAGTGTTGGTGAGTGTTGGTGAGTACTGGGTGAGTGTTGGGTGAGTGTTGGTGAGTGTTGAGTACTGGGTGAGTTTTTGGTGAGTGTTGGGTGAGTGTTGGGTGAGTACTGGGTGAGTGTTGGTGAGTGTTGGGTGAGTGTTGGGTGAGTACTGGGTGAGTGTTGGTGAGTGTTGGGTGAGTACTGGGTGAGTGTTGGTGAATGTTGGGTGAGTGTTGGTGTGTGTTGAGTGAGTGTTGGGCAGTGTTGGATGAGTGTTGGTGAGGGTGAGTGTTGGTGAGTGTTGGGTGAGTGTTGGTGAGTACTGGGTGAGTGTTGGTGAGTGTTGGTGAGTATTGGGTGAGTGTTGGTGAGTGTTGGTGAGTTTTGGGGTGAGTGTTGGTGAGTGTTGGGTGAGTGTTGGTGAGCGTTGGTGAGTACTGGGTGAGTGTTGGCGAGTTTTGGGTAAGTGTTTGGTGAGTACTGGGTGAGTGTTTGGTGAGTGTTGGATGAGTGTTGTGGGTGGTGTGTTGGTGTGTGTTGGGTGTGTACTGGGTGAGTGTTGGGTGAGTGTTGGGTGAGTGTTGGTGAGTATTGGGTGGAGTGTTGGTGAGTGTTGGTGAGTTTGGGTGAGTGTTGGTGAATACTGGGTGAGTGTTGGATGAGTGTTGGTTGAGTGTTGGTGAGTGTTTGGTGAGTGGTGGTGAGTGTCGGGTGAGTGTTGGTGAGTACTGAGTGAGTGTTGGTGAGTGTTGAGTGAGTGTTGAGTGAGTGTTGAGTGAGTGTTGGGTGAGTGTTGGATGTGTGTGTTGGGTGAGTGTTGGTGAGTGTTGGGTGGTACTGGGTGAATGTGGTGAGTGTTGGTGAGTACTGGGTGAGTGTTGAGTGTGTGTTGGTGAGTGTTGGGTGAGTGTTGAGTGAGTGTTGGATGAGTGTTGAGTGAGTACTGGGTGAGTGTTGGTGGTGTTGGTGAGTGTTGAGTGAGTGTTGGTGTGTGTTGGGTGGTTGAGTGAGTGTTGGATGAGTGTTGGTGAGTACTGGGTGAGTGTTGGTGAGTACTGGGGAGTGTTGGTGGAGTGTTGGTGAGTGTTGAGTGAGTGTTGGTGAGTACTGGGTGAGTGTTGAGTGTGTGTTGGTGAGTGTTGGTGAGTACTGGGTGAGTGTTGGTGAGTATGGGGTGAGTGTTGGTGAGTGTTGGGTGAGTGTTGAGTGAGTGTTGGTGAGTATGGGTGAGTGTTGAGTGAGTGTTGGATGAGGGTTGGTGAGTACTGGGTGATGTGTGGTGAGGGTTGGATGAGTGTTGGGGTGAGGGTGGTTTGGTGAGTGTTGGGGGTGGTATGGTGTGTGGTGAGTGTTGGTGTGGTGTTGGTGGTTTGGGTGAGTGTTGGGTGAGTGTTGGTGAGTTTGGGTGAGGTGTGGGAATTGGGTGGGGTTGGATGAGTGTTGGTGGTGGTGGGTGAGTGTTTGGTGTGTGGTGGTGAGTGTCGGGTGAGTGTTGGTGAGTACTGAGTGAGGTGTTGGTGAGTGTTGAGTGAGTGTTGAGTGAGTGTTGAGTGAGTGTTGGTGAGTGTTTGAGTGAGTGTTGGTGAGTGTTGGTGAGTGTGTACTGGGTGAATGTTGGTGAGTGTTGGTGAGTACTGGGTGAGTGTTGAGTGAGTGTTGGTGAGTGTTGGGTGAGTGTTGAGTGAGTGTTGGATGAGTGTTGAGTGAGTACTGGGTGAGTGTTGGTGAGTGTTGGTGAGTGTTGAGTGAGTGTTGGTGAGTGTTGGGTGAGTTGAGTGAGTGTTGGATGAGTGTTGGTGAGTACTGGGTGAGTGTTGGTGAGTACTGGGTGAGTGTTGGTGAGTGTTGGTGAGTGTTGAGTGAGTGTTGGTGAGTACTGGGTGAGTGTTGAGTGAGTGTTGGATGAGTGTTGGTGAGTACTGGGTGAGTGTTGGTGAGTACTGGGTGAGTGTTGGTGAGTGTTGGTGAGTGTTGAGTGAGTGTTGGTGAGTACTGGGTGAGTGTTGAGTGAGTGTTGGATGAGTGTTGGTGAGTACTGGGTGAGTGTTGGTGAGTACTGGGTGAGTGTTGGTGAGTACTGGGTGAGTGTTGGTGAGTGTTGGATGAGTGAAGGCGACTGATTTATCTTTATACGCGGGGCAGGAGAAAGTGGTCTGTCCAGTTCCTGTGCTTGGAGGCGCTACTGAGACAGGTGACATCCCGGGGGGTGGGGGGGTGGGGGCTAGCGTGTGGGGGGGTACAGGTGTGTCATCCCCCTCGGGGGGGGGGGCGGGGACAGGTATAAAACAAATCCCAGAGAGACTCACAGATCAGAAGCTTGCGAATGCGCTGACACTCACTCCGAGCACGACTCCAGACATCCTGACACAGAAGAAGGAAGGCACTCACTCACTCCTCACTGTGTCACTCTCGCCGCGTGGCACAGAGTCGATGAGAGTGGCAGGGGAGAGAGCAGCAGCAAGTCAGGGTTAGGGGCTGAGGGCGGGTGAATGACAGAGAGCGAGTGGGTGAGTGGCAGAGGGTGCAGGGAGAGGCGAGCGTGAGGGTTTGGGGAAGAGTTGTTGGGGAGAGTTCATGAATTAGCGACACGGAGGAGATCCGCACGATGCTGTACGTGAGCAACACAAGCCAGGCGCAGTATGGAGGGGTAAGTGTCACACGTACACACACACACACCTACACACACACACCTACACACACCTACACACACACATGTACACACACACACCTACACACACACGTACACACACACCTACACACACACACCTACACACACACATGTACACACACACCTACACACACACACCTACACACACCTACACACACACATGTACACACACACACCTACACACACACGTACACACATGTACACACACACACATGTACACACAACTACACACACCTACACACACACATGTACACACACCTACACACACACGTACACACACCTACACACACACATGTACACACACCTACACACACCTACACACCCCTACACACACCTACACACACGTACACACACACACCTATACACATACATACACACACACGTACACATGCGTACACACATACACACACACACCTACACACACCTACACACACCTACACCCACACCTACACACATGCATACACACACACGTACACACACACGTACACACATACACACACGTACACACACACACACACCTACACACATACATACACACACGTACACACATGTACACACATGCACACATACGAACAAAGACAAAGATCCCCGTATAGCCTTCACAGCCTGTATGAGCAAGTTCTGTTTGCAAGCACCTATGAAGGCCGGCACGGCGCACGAGGGGGTGGGTGGCCAGCACCACGCCCGGCGATGTTTGCACACCGCGCCAGGTACTCATTTGAGGCTGAGTCGACCTAGGGGGGGGGCCAACGACACCGTCAGCGGTGTCGTTGGCCGTGATCGGGAATCGAACTCGGGTCTGCCAGGTTCGTGCCCGCAGCGCGCTCACCGCTGCGCCACCGCTCCCCCACACGCGTTGACTGATTCCACTCGCCACTGATGATAGCCGGGAATGGTCGGCGTGGAACTCGGGTCGGCGTGGAACTCGGGACGCCGGGTTCGCAGAACGATGCGCTAACCACTGCGCCACCGCTCCCTCAGGTATTACATGGAGCGCACACACAATACAGAGTGACACACACACACATGTATCTAAATGTATGTGCGTGTATCTATTTAGATACATATACATACTACACACAAAAGACAAAGATCCCCTGTATAACCTTAACAGTCTGTTGGGGCAAGTGCTGTTAGCGAGCACATATGAAGGGGTGGGTAGTCAACAACCACGACCGACCGCCTTTGTCTCCCTAGTGGCGATGTTTACACACCGCTACCAGGTACTCCTTTGAGGCCGAGTCGATCTAGGGGTAGCCGGGACCTATTCAAATAATCGTCAGCGGTGTTGGCCGTGAGCGGGTAATCGAACCCGGGTTCGGAGCGCAGCTTAGCGCTAACCGCTGCACCACCGCTCTAAATAAACCCACACGTATATACATAGCACACACACACGTGCACACACACACACGTGCACACACACGCACACATACACACGCACACATGCACACACACACGTGCACACACACACTACACACACACGTGCACACACACACGTGTACACACACACACGTGCACACACACACTACACACACACGTGCACACACACACGTGCACACACACACTACACACACACGTGCACACACACACGTGTACACACACACACGTGCACACACACACGTGTACACACACACACGTGCACACACACACTACACACACACGTGCACACACACGTGCACACACACGTGCACACACACGCACGTACACACACACACGTGCACACACACGTACCTGTGTGCGCACACGTGGTTCCTGTGCACAGGTATGCATGCATGGTTGTACTGTATAGGCATTATGTAGCAAAGACAAAGATCCCCCGTATGGCCTCAACAGACTGTTGGGGCAAGTGCTGTTAGCGAGTGGCACCGATTGGAGACCGGAACGGCACACGAGGGGGGTGGGTGGTCAACACCACGCCCGGCCGCCTTTGTCTCCCCAGCGGTGATGTTTAGACGCCACACCAGGCATGTATTCATTTGAGGCTGAGGCGATCTAGGGGAGCCCCAGGATTGGTTTCAGATTTTCGCCGCTCGTGTTGATGGCCGTGAGCGAGAATCGAACTCATACCCAGTACATATACGCACAGTACATATACACACAGTACACATACACACAGTACACATACACACAGTACACAGTACACATACACACAGTACACATACACACAGTACACATACACACAGTACACATACACACAGTACATATACACACAGTACATATACACACAGTACACACAGTAAATATACACACAGTACACACAGTACACACACAGTACATATACACACATAGTATACACAATATACACATAGTACATATACACAGTACATATACACATAGTATACAAACCGTACACACACAGTACACATACACAATTACACACAGCACACACACCGTATACACACACACACAAGCACCGTACACACATAGTATACACACATAGTATACACACATAGTATACACACACGCACGGTACACACACACACCGCACACACACACACGCCACGCACACACACACACACCATACACACACACACACACGCCGAACACACACACACGCACCGTACACACACACACGGTACACACACACGCACCGTACACACACACACACCGTACACACACGCACGGTACACACACACCGCAACACACCGTACACACACACCATACACACACACCGTACACACACACACCGTACGCACACACACACACACCGTACACACACACCATACACACACACCGTACGCACACACACACCGTACACACACACACAGTGACCACTCGTGTGAGCTCGAGGGTGACGAGGTGTTACCTGTATCGAGCTGTTCACACGTGCGCGCGTGACCCGCCTGGTATGTGTGTGTCTGTATGTATCTGCGTGTGTGTGTCTGTATGTATCTGCGTGTGTGTGTCTGTATGTATCTGCGTGTGTGTGTCTGTATGTATCTGCGTGTGTGTGTCTGTATGTATCTGCGTGTGTGTGTCTGTATGTATCTGCGTGTGTGTCTGTATGTATCTGCGTGTGTGTCTGTATGTATCTGCGTGTGTGTGTCTGTATGTATCTGCGTGTGTGTGTCTGTATGTATCTGCGTGTGTGTGTCTGTATGTATCTGCGTGTGTGTGTCTGTATGTATCTGCGTGTGTGTGTCTGTATGTATCTGCGTGTGTGTGTCTGTATGTATCTGCGTGTGTGTGTCTATGTATCTGCGTGTGTGTCTGCATGTATCTGCGTGTGTGTGTCTGTATGTATCTGCGTGTGTGTGTCTGCATGTATCTGCGTGTGTGTGTCTGTATGTATCTGCGTGTGTGTGTCTGTATGTATCTGCGTGTGTGTGTCTGCATGTATCTGCGTGGTCACTACGCTGTGTGTGTGTCTGTATGTATCTGCGTGGTCACTGCGCTGTGTGTGTGTCTGTATGTATCTGCGTGGTCACTGCGCTGTGTGTGTGTCTGTATGTATCTGCGTGTGTGTGTCTGTATGTATCTGCGTGTGTGTGTCTGTATGTATCTGCGTGTGTGTGTCTGTATGTATCTGCGTGTGTGTGTCTGTATGTATCTGCGTGTGTGTGTCTGCATGTATCTGCGTGTGTGTGTCTGTATGTATCTGCGTGTGTGTGTCTGCATGTATCTGCGTGTGTGTGTCTGTATGTATCTGCGTGTGTGTGTCTGTATGTATCTGCGTGTGTGTGTCTGCATGTATCTGCGTGTGTGTGTCTGTATGTATCTGCGTGTGTGTGTCTGCATGTATCTGCGTGTGTGTGTCTGTATGTATCTGCGTGTGTGTGTCTGTATGTATCTGCGTGTGTGTGTCTGCATGTATCTGCGTGGTCACTACGCTGTGTGTGTGTCTGTATGTATCTGCGTGGTCACTGCGCTGTGTGTGTGTCTGTATGTATCTGCGTGGTCACTGCGCTGTGTGTGTGTCTGTATGTATCTGCGTGGTCACTGCGCTGTGTGTGTGTCTGTATGTATCTGCGTGGTCACTGCGCTGTGTGTGTGTCTGTATGTATCTGCGTGGTCACTGCGCTGTGTGTGTGTCTGTATGTATCTGCGTGGTCACTACGCTGTGTGTGTGTCTGCATGTATCTGCGTGGTCACTACGCTGTGTGTGTGTCTGTATGTATCTGCGTGGTCACTGCGCTGTGTGTGTCTGTATGTATCTGCGTGGTCACTGCGCTGTGTGTGTGTCTGTATGTATCTGCGTGGTCACTACGCTGTGTGTGTGTCTGTATGTATCTGCGTGGTCACTGCGCTGTGTGTGTCTGTATGTATCTGCGTGGTCACTGCGCTGTGTGTGTGTCTGTATGTATCTGCGTGGTCACTACGCTGTGTGTGTGTCTGTATGTATCTGCGTGGTCACTGCGCTGTGTGTGTGTCTGTATGTATCTGCGTGGTCACTGCGCCGTATGTGTCTGTATGTATCTGCGTGGTCACTGCGCTGTGTGTGTGTCTGTATGTATCTGCGTGGTCACTGCGCTGTGTGTGTGTCTGTATGTATCTGCGTGGTCACTGCGCTGTGTGTGTGTCTGTATGTATCTGCGTGGTCACTGCGCTGTGTGTGTGTGTCTTTGTGTATCAGTGACGATTTCTTTATTGAGCCGGTCCTATGCCTTCCCCGAGGGTCGACTCAGCCTGAAATGAGTACCTGGTGCGTTGTGTTGAAATCTGCACTGGGGAGACAAAGGCGGTCGGGCGTGGTGCTGGCCACCCACCCCCTCGTGTGCCGTGCCGGCCTTCATACGTGCTAACAGCACCTGCCCCAACAGTCTGTTGAGCCTATACGGGGGATCTTTGTATCTATAGATATTGGGTGTATTTCCCCGTGTGTATGTATATATGTTGTGTATATACATTGTGTGCATACGTAGTGTGTGTGCTGTATATACATTATGTCAATATATTGTGTGATACGTGTGTGTGTGTACATTGTGCCAATACATCCCGCACCTACGATTAGCACGGTTGGCTACGTACGGTGCGAAAGAATTTCAACATACAGTACACACATGCAGCATGTGTGTTAGCTGTGTATATACAGCACTGTGTGTATACAGTTCGATTGTTACACTGCGTGATTGTGTATGGGTGTGTGGATGGTTGTGTGTGTGTGGGTGGTTGTGTGTGTGGATGGTTGTGTTTGTTACCTGTGTGTGTAGGTGTGTGTGTGTGTGTTACCTGTGTGTGTGGATGGTTGTGTGTGTGTGGGTGGTTGTGTGGGTAGGTGTGTGTGTGTTACCTGTGTGTGTAGGTGGTTGTGTGTGTGTGTGTTACCTGTGTGTGTGGGTGGTTGTGTGTGTGGATGGTTGTGTGTGCGGGTAGGTGTGTGTTACCTGTGTGTGTAGGTGGTTGTGTGTGTGTGTGTTACCTGTGTGTGTGGGTGGTTGTGTGTGAATGTTACCTGTGCGTGTAGCTGGGTGTGTGTGTGTGTGTAGGCGGGGTGACGGTGTAATGCTGTAATGCGTATGGGTGTGTGTGCATGCATGTAGGGAGTGTTAGGAGGGTGTGTTCGGGTGAGTGGGCGTGTGGCGGTGAGTGTATGCGGTTTGTGGAGGGTGTGGAGGGACAATGATTGCATGGTGGATGTATGCAATAGATGGTGTATGCGTGCATGATGTATGCTCTATGTGTTGTGTATGCTGCGTAGTGTGTGTATGATGCATGGTGTATGTGCGCATTGTGTGTGATGCGTTGTGTGTGGTGCATGGTGTATGTATGCATTGTGTATGATGCGTTGTGTATGCGTGATGCATGGTGTATGATACGTTGTGTGTGTATGATGCATGGTGTATGTATGCATTGTGTGTGATGCGTTGTGTGTGGTGCATGGTGTATGTATGCATTGTGTATGATGCGTTGTGTATGCGTGATGCATGGTGTATGCTACGTTGTGTGTGTATGATGCATGGTGTATGTACGCATTGTGTGTGATGCGTTGTGTGTGGTGCATGGTGTATGTATGCATTGTGTATGATGCGTTGTGTATGCGTGATGCATGGTGTATGATACGTTGTGTGTGTATGATGCATGGTGTATGTATGCATTGTGTACGTATGCATGGTGTGTGTATGCAAGGTGTGTGTATACTGTGCACCGTGTGTTGTGCATGTATGATGGTGTACAGTATACACAGATGCTATCGCCTAGGTGGTGTAGAATCGGTTACCGGTTTTCGGAACGGCTAACCGTTTTCGGTGGAGCCGTTCAATTCACGAACGCACACGAAGCGACACGGCCTCGGGTCACCCTCCATGCTCGACGATTCCAAAGATAAAAGTGCAGTCAGGCCCTGCCGAAGGGAATGGGGTGCATGCCCACACGCTGCCCCACCGCACGCAACTCACTCGCTTGCTGCTGCTGCTGTGTACAGGAGGTCGTGGGTTCGATCCCGACCCTGACGCCTGCTGCTGTAGATTTGGAGTTTGCGTCTCTCTCATCATCATCACAGTGGCTAGGAGATGTTAACTACCTTGCCTGGTATGCAGGAGTTCGTGGGTTCGATCCCGACCCTGACGCCTGCTGCTGTATAGTTGGAGTTTGCGGTGTCTCTCATCATCATCACGGTGGCTAGGAGATGTTAACTACCTCGCCTGGTGTACATGAGGTCGTGGGTTCGATCCCGACCCTGACGCCTGCTGCTGTATATTTGGAGTTTGCGGTGTCTCTCTCTCTCATCAACATCACGGTGGCTAGGAGATGTTAACTACCTCGCCTGGTATACAGGAGGTCGTGGGTTCGATCCCGACCCTGACGCCTGCTGCTGTATATTTGGAGTTTGCGGTGTCTCTCATCATCATCACGGTGGCTAGGAGACGTTAACTACCTCGCCTGGTGTACATGAGGTCGTGGATTCGATCCCGACCCTGACGCCTGCTGCTGTATATTTGGAGTTTGCGGTGTCTCTCTCTCATCATCATCACGGTGGCTAGGAGATGTTAACTACCTCGCCTGGTGTACAGGAGGTCGTGGGTTCGATCCCGACCCTGACGCCTGCTGCTGTATATTTGGAGTTTGCGGTGTCTCTCATCATCATCACGGTGGCTGGGAGATGTTAACTACCTCGCCTGGTATGCAGGAGGTTCCGTGGGTTCGAACCCCCGACCCTGACGCCTGCTGCTGTATATTTGGAGTTTGCGGTGTCTCTCATCATCATCACGGTGGCTAGGAGATGTTAACTACCTCGCCTGGTATGCAGGAGGACGTGGGTTCGATCCCGACCCTGACGCCTGCTGCCGCTGTATATTTGGAGTTTGCGGTGTCTCTCTCCCCGTGGTCGCGTGGATTTTTTCTCCGGGTCTTCCGGTTTTCCCCTCCACATTTAGAATCAACATCACACGCGTCTCGAGCAGCCTTGCACTTTCGTTTTCACTCGATAAAAATGTACAATGTTAATACAAAAAACATGTGGTTTGCTGAAACAGCTCCCAATCAAATTTTTTTTTATTATGTTTTATTTTTGTTATTTTATTATTTCCCTTCTACGTGACTTTACCGAAAGAACCAAGAAGAGGAAGCTCCCAATCAGATCATTCTTGATGACGAACGCTTGTGTTTGCGATCGAAACGTCGTAGTTTTTTGTTATTTTTTGTAATTTTCTTTGAACCTATCTACGTGACTTTACCGAAAGACCCAAAGAATATGAAACAAAGTAGCTGCTGCTTACGTGCGCGTGCTTAATTCGTGTCTCCACGAGTGACTTTTCAAGACAAATCTGGCGACGTCTCGCACCCCCAGGAAGGAGCGTCTCGCACAGAGGGTGCGAGACGCGCCACGGGTGAAGAAGAACCACCGATTTGGAGTGTTTGGCTGCTACACGATGATAAGTCACTTCGTTGAGGTATCATTTGTGGACAGGTCGCTTCTGAAAACAGGGCTACATCGCTCAGCGGGCATTAAATGGTGAAATAAAAATAGTAAAAAAAAATAAGCAGCTAAGCACCTTTGTGGTTATTGTCGGAGATTTTATATATGTGCGGAAAACCGGTAACCGTTATATTACCGGTTAGAGCAGTTGTTCTTAACCTTTACTGCAGCCTGCAACCCCTTTGGTTCCCAGATTAAGAACCACTAGGTTCGAGCAACATTGGTCTGTGTACGGGTGTGACGCGTGCAGCGACGATTATCTGGACAGGTCCAGGGCGTCCACCAGGTCGACTCAGCCTGAAAATAGTATCTGGTGCGATGTGTTAACATCGTCACTGGGGAGACAAAGGCGGCCAGGCGTTATCCCGACCACCCACAACCCCTCGTGTGCCATGCCGGCCTTCATAGGTGCTCGCTAACCGCACTTGCCCCTACAGTCTGTTAAGGCTATACGGGGGATCTTTGTCTTTGTCATGTATGTTGAACTTCTTTCGCACCGTGCCTAGCCAACCGTGATAATCGGGGGGCACGGGGGGCACGGGGGGCACGGGAGGCATGGGCGTGTTGGCTCGGTACTCACAAGTCTCCAATCGGTAACTATTCATAAACAGTATACATTGAATCACTGTTCATCAGGACACAAGTTGAATCTCTACCGAGGCTCTCTATTCACTCGCTCTGAAGAAGGGCCATTGCCCGAAACGTCTCATGCTATATATTATTTTTCGTTCATTTTAAAGTCGCGCCAGTGTCGTCATTATTGGTGGTCGTGTTGCACCACTCCGAACAAGGATCCGTGTGGAGTGGTCGTAGCCCGTGTGGTGTTGTGGCGTGTGACGGAGGGAGGAGAGGGGTAGGTTGGGGGGTGAGGGAGGGAGGAGAGGGGTAGGTGAGAGGGTGAGGGAGGGGGGTAGTTGGGAGGGTGAGGGAGGAGAGGGGTAGGTGTGAGGGTGAGGGAGGGAGGAGGGGGGGGTAGGTGGGGGGGGGGGGGTGAGGGAGGGAGGGGAGGGGTAGCTGGGGGGTGAGGGAGGGAGGAG
>NC_136310.1:9911389-10025408 GCF_964198595.1 Lampetra fluviatilis
CCCCCTCACCCCCTCCTCACCCTCACCCCCCCCCCTCACCGCGTCTCCCTCACCCCCCCCCCCCTCACCGTGTCTCCCTCACCCCCTCCTCACCCCCTCCTCACCCTCTCCCTACCGCGTCTCCCTCACCCCCTCCTCACCCCCTCCTCACCCTCTCCTCACCCCCCCCCCCCTCACCGCGTCTCCCTCACCCCCCCCCTCACCGCGTCCCCCTCACCCCCTCCCTCACCCCCTCCTCACCGCGTCTCCCTCACCCCCCTCCTCACCCCTCCTCACCGCGTCTCCCTCACCCCCCCCCTCACCCCCTCCTCACCGCGTCTCCTCACCCCCCCTCACCCCCTCCTCACCCTCTCCTCACCCCCCCCCCTCACCGCGTCTCCCTCACCCCCCCCCTCACCGCGTCCCCCTCACCCCCCCCTCACCCCCTCCTCACCGCGTCTCCCTCACCCCCCCTCATCCCCTCCTCACCCTCTCCTCACCCCCCCCCTCACCGCGTCTCCCTCACCCCCCCCCTCACCGCGTCCCCCTCACCCCCCCCCTCACCCCCTCCTCACCGCGTCTCCCTCACCTCCCAACAACGCCTTCCCCCCTACTAATCCTCCTTCTCTTCTCCCCCCCACCCCCTCCCCCCCAGCCTCAGTACACGACGCTGCTGGGCCCCGTGTCGGCCGCCGGGGTGCAGGGAGCCCCCCGCATGGAGAGAGGCGGCAGCCCCTTCGGCTCGGAGCCCGGGGGTCCGCTGGCGTCGCCCTCGCCCTACGCGCAGCCCAGCTCCACGTACGAGGCCGCGTCGCCCGCCGCGGCCATCCCCTCCATCACGGACTACCCGGGGCCACACGGGTTCGACGTCTCCTTCCAGCAGAGCAGCACCGCCAAGTCCGCCACGTGGACGGTGAGGTGGGGGGGGGGGGGGGGCACGGGGGAGGGGGGGCACGCGGGCATGGGGGGGCACGGGGGGGGACGCGGAGGATGAGGAACACGGGAGTCACGGGGGGCATGGGCGGTCACGGGGGTCACGGGGGGTATGGGGGTCACGGGGGCATGGGGATCACGGGGTGTATGAGGAACACGGGAGCCACGGGGGGCATGGGCGGTCACGGGGGTCACGGGGGGTATGGGGGTCACAGGGGGCATGGGCGGTCACGGGGGTCACAGGGTCACGGGGGCATGGGGGCACGGGGGGTATGGGGGTCACGGGGGCATGGGGATCACGGGGGGCACGGGGGGTATGGGGGTCACGGGGGCATGGGGATCACGGGGGCATGGGGATCACGGGGGTATGAGGGGCATGGGGGTCACGGGGGCATAGGGGGCACGGGGGGCACGGGGGGTATGGGGGTCACGGGGTGTATGGCAAACACGTGAGGCAAGGAGGAGATACGGAAGTGGATGTCGGTGGGCACAGAAGCAGACAAGTGAGTACAGTATGGAGGAGGAAAGGGAGAAAGGGGGTCTCACGGGGACACGCGGGGAAGGACAGGGGGTAGACTGGGGGTAGAGACAGAAGAGGGGGGGGTGATGGAACACGGGGAGACGCGAAGGCGATCCTTGTAAAGAGCTGGTCCAGGAGATGTTGGGAAGTGGTGAGGGAGACACAAAGCCTTGCCTCACTCACCCCGCGTAGTCCTCACCCTGCTGCTCACCATCTCCTTCACCCCTCTACACAGCACTAACTCACTCACACACCACGTGACCCCTCCCCCCATCATCACCTCACTCACACACCACGTGACCCCTCCCCCCCACCATCACCTCACTCACACACCACGTGACCCCTCCCCCCATCATCACCTCACTCACACACCACGTGACCCCGCACCCCTTCATCACCTCACTCACACACCACGTGACCCCTCCCCCTCATCATCACCTCACTCACACACCACGTGACCCCTCCCCCCATCATCACCTCACTCACACACCACGTGACCCCGCACCCCTTCATCACCTCACTCACACACCACGTGACCCCTCCCCCCATCATCACCTCACTCACACACCACGTGACACCGCACCCCTTCATCACCTCACTCACACACCACGTGACCCCTCCCCCCCATCATCACCTCACTCACACACCACGTGACCCCTCCCCCCATCATCACCTCACTCACACACCACGTGACCCCTCCCCCCATCATCACCTCACTCACACACCACGTAACCCCTCCCCCCATCACTACCTCACTCACACACCACGTGACCCCTCCCCCCCCATCACCACCTCACTCACACACCACCTCACCCCTCCCCCCATCATCACCTCACTCACACACCACGTGACCCCTCTCCCCATCAATACCTCACTCACACACCACGTGACCCCTCTCCCCATCACTACCTCACTCACACACCACGTGACCCCTCTCCCCATCATCACCTCACTCACACACCACGTGACCCCTCCCCCCATCATCACCTCACTCACACACCACGTGACCCCTCCCCCCCACCATCACCTCACTCACACACCACGTGACCCCGCACCCCTTCATCACCTCACTCACACACCACGTGACCCCTCCCCCCACCATCACCTCACTCACACACCACGTGACCCCTCCCCCCATCATCACCTCACTCACACACCACGTGACCCCTCTCCTCATCATCACCTCACTCACACACCACGTGACCCCTACCCCCTTCATCACCTCACTCACACACCACGTGACCCCTCCCCCCATCATCACCTCACTCACACACCACGTGACCCCTCCCCTCATCATTACCTCACTCACACATCACGTGACCCCTACCCCCTTCATCACCTCACTCACACACCACGTGACCCCTCCCCCATCATCTCCTCACTCACACACCACGTGACCCCTCTCCCATCATCACCTCACTCACACACCACGTGACCCCTCCCCCTTTCATCACCTCACTCACACACCACGTGACCCCTCTCCCATCACTACCTCACTCACACACCACGTGACCCCTCCCCCATCACTACCTCACTCACACACCACGTGACCCCTCCCCCCCATCACCACCTCACTCACACACCACCTCACCCCTCCCCCCATCATCACCTCACTCACACACCACGTGACTCCTCTCCCCATCATCACCTCACTCACACACCACCTCACCCCTCCCCCCATCATCACCTCACTCACACACCACGTGACCCCTCTCCCCATCACTACCTCACTCACACACCACGTGACCCCTCCCCCCATCATCACCTCACTCACACACCATGTGACCCCTCTCCCCATCATCACCTCACTCACACACCACGTGACCCCTCTCCCCCCTTCATCACCTCACTCACACACCACGTGACCCCTCTCCCCATCATCACCTCACTCACACACCACGTGACCCCTCCCCCCATCATCACCTCACTCACACACCACGTGACCCCTCCCCCCCACCATCACCTCACTCACACACCACGTGACCCCTCCCCCCATCATCACCTCACTCACACACCACGTGACCCCTCCCCCCATCATCACCTCACTCACACACCACGTGACCCCGCACCCCTTCATCACCTCACTCACACACCACGTGACCCCTCCCCCCACCATCACCTCACTCACACACCACGTGACCCCATTCCCCATCATCACCTCACTCACACACCACGTGACCCCTCCCCCCACCGTAACCTCACTCACACACCACGTGACCCCTCTCCCCATCATCACCTCACTCACACACCACGTGACCTCTACCCCCTTCATCACCTCACTCACACACCACGTGACCCCTCCCCCTTCATCACCTCACTCACACACCACGTGACCCCTCCCCCCATCATTACCTCACTCACACACCACGTGACCCCTACCCCCTTCATCACCTCACTCACACACCACGTGACCCCTCCCCCCATCATCACCTCACTCACACACCACGTAACCCCTCTCCCATCATCACCTCACTCACACACCACGTGACCCCTCCCCCTTCATCACCTCAGTCACATACCACGTGACCCCTCTCCCATCACTACCTCACTCACACACCACGTGACCCCTCCCCCATCATCACCTCACTCACACACCACCTCACCCCTCTCCCCATCATTACCTCACTAACACACCACCATCGACTAAACCTCTCCTCCCGCCTCCCCCCTCACCTCAGTACTCACCGGACCTGAAGAAGCTCTACTGCCAGATCGCCAAGACCTGCCCCATCCAGTTCAAGGTGTTGTCCGTGCCGCCGCCGCCCGCGGGCTGCGTGCTGCGCGCCATGCCCGTCTACAAGAAGGCGGAGCACGTGACCGAGGTGGTGAAGCGGTGCCCCAATCACGAGCTGGGCCGCGACTTCAACGAGGGTGAGCTCAGGCGGGCACGCGGCGTGAGGGGTCACGGGAACACGGGGGAGAGACACCGGGGCGATATCGGGGAGGCTGGGGGGGGTGGTGGGGACACACGAGGGGAGACACAGGGAGACGACGCCGAGTAGAGATGGGGGAGGAGGGGGACACGCGGTGGAAGGGAGGCTCGGGCAAGGCGTCCCCACGGTGTCCCCACAGTGTCCCCGTGTCTCACGCTGTGCCCGTGCTATGCCCCCCCCCCCCTAGCCGGACAGACGGCCCCCCCGAGTCACCTGATCCGCGTGGAGGGGAACAACCACGCACAGTACGCAGAGGACGCGGTCAGCGGGCGGCAGAGCGTGGTGGTGCCCTACGACTCACCACAGGTGAGCAGCCTCACCAACCACTCACCGCTCACTCACCAGCCTCACCACTCACACACACAGCGTGGTGGTGCCCGACGACTCACCACAGGTGAGCAGCCTCACCAACCACTCACCGCTCACTCACCAGCCTCACCACTCACACGCAGCGTGGTCGTGCCCTACGACTCACCACAGGTGAGCCTCGCCAACGACTCACTCACTAGCCTCACCATGGTACCGGTGTGGTGTTTCCGTGGTGGTGTGTGTGGTCGCGGTGTGCAGGTGGGGACAGAGTTCACCACGGTTCTCTACAACTTCATGTGCAACAGCAGCTGCGTGGGCGGCATGAACCGCAGACCCGTGCTCATCATCATCACCCTGGAGACGCGCGAGTGAGGGATACAATCTCGACTCACCACCATCATCACCATCACCACCATCACCATCACCACTCACAAACATCACCATCACTGTTGACACGACCATTACCGCCACCATCATCACCACCATATATCACCATCACTGTCAACACGACCATTACCGCCACCATCACCACCACCATCATCATCACCACCACTCACAAACATCACCATCACTGTTGACACGACCATTACCACCATCATCACCACCATCATCATCACCACCACTCACAAACATCACCATCACCACCATCATCACCATCAATGTTGACACGACCATTACCACCATCATCACCACTCACCACCATCATCACCATCACTGTTGACACGACCATTACCACCATCATCACCATCATCATCATCACCACCACTCACAAACATCACCATCACTGTTGACACGACCATTACCACCATCATCACCACCATCATCATCACCACCACTCACAAACATCACCATCACCACCATCATCACCATCACTGTTGACACGACCATTACCACCATCATCACCATCACCACCATCATCACCACCACTCACAAACATCATCATCACTGTTAACACGACCATTACCACCATCATCACCATCACCACCATCATCACCACCACTCACAAACATCACCATCACTGTTAACACGACCATTACCACCATCACCACCATCATCATCACCACCACTCACAAACATCACCATCACTGTTAACACGACCATTACCACCATCATCACCACCATCATCACCACCACTCACAAACATCACCATCACTGTTAATACGACCATTACCACCATCATCACCACCATCATCACCACCACTCACAAACATCACCATCACTGTTAACACGACCATTACCACCATCATCACCACCATCATCATCACCATCACTTACAAACATCACCATCACTGTTGACACGACCATTACCGCCATCATCACCACTCACAAACATCACCATCACTGTTAAAACGACCATTACCATCATCACCACCACCATCATCATCATCACCACTCACAAACATCACCATCACTGTTAACACGACCATTACCATCATCACCACCATCATCATCATCACCACTCACAAACATCACCATCACTGTTGACACGACCATTACCATCATCACCACCATCATCATCATCACCACCGCTCACAAACATCACCATCACTGTTGACACGACCATTACCATCATCACCACCATCATCCACGTTCCCAAGTGCCCAAAGATGTCTCCCTCGGCCTTCGTGAGTCCCGTGACCCCATGACCCCCACGTAGAGTCGCCACCTTTCCCACCATCAGCCAATCCCAGGACAGACCTCTCGGTCAGCACGAGGTCGATCACCAGAACCGTGCAGTCACCAAAGATCCCCCGTGTAGCCTCAACAGACTGTTGGGGCAAGTGCGGTTCGCGAGCAGCACCAATGAAAGCTGGCACGGCACACGACGGGGTGGCGATGTTTACACACCGCACCGCGTGCTCGTTTGAGGCCGAGCCGAGTTCCAACGCCAAACACCGCGGCACCAGAATCCATTCCCGCCGCCGGGCGCCAAAACCCGCCGCCGCCGCCGCCGATCCTCCTGCGCCAACTCATTGACGTGTGCCCCCGGGACGATGCCCGTTGACCTCTATCCGTGACCTCTGTGCTGCCCTCCCCCGCCCGCCCCCTCCCCCCCAGCGCACAGGTGCTGGGTCGCCGCTGCTTCGAGGCGCGGATCTGCGCGTGCCCCGGCCGCGACCGCAAGGCGGACGAGGAGAACTTCCACCGGCAACAGCAGCCCCTGGACCCCGCGGGGGGCGGCAAGGGGGGCACCAGCGCCGTGGGGGGGCTCGGAGGGCCCGGCAAGAGGCGTGAGTGAGGGGGGGGGGGAGCAGGGAGGCGGGGGGGTGACACATTTGCACGTGGCGTGTGTGTGTGTAGGTGTGTGTCCACAAGGGTTTGTGTACGTGGTAGTGTAGCGGTTGGCGCGCTGTGCTATGAACCCGGCGACCTGGGTTCTATTCACGCTCACGGCCAACACCGGTGACGATTATCTGAACCGGTCCTGGGCCTCCCCTAGGTCGACTCGACCTCAAATGAGTACCTGGTGCGGTGTGTAAACATCACCGCCCCCCTCGTGTGCCGTGCCGGCCTTCATAGGTACTACTCTCTAACAGCACTTGCCCCTACAGTTAAAGGCTTTTCGGGGGGGTTCTTTGTCTTTGTATATGGACACGTGTGTGTGTGTACACCCATGTAGAGGAGCGGTTGCACAGTGATTAGCGCTGCACCACACACCATGGCTGACACCGGTGACGAATATCCAAACTGGTCGCGGGCCTTCTCTAGGTCGACTCAACCTTAAACGAGCACCCGGTGCGGTGTGTAGTAAACATCGCCACTGGGGAGACAAAGGCGGCCGAGCGTGGCGCTGTCCACCCGCCCCCTCGTGTGCCGTGCCGGCCTTCATAGGCGCTGCTCGCTAACAGCACTTGCCCCTACAGTCTGTTAAGGCTATAAAGGTGGGATCTTTTGTCTTTGTCTCAGCTATGAAGCAAGGCTCCCCTGGCCTCCACACGTCCTCGGGCACCAAGAAACGGCGACTCGGGGACGACGATGTCTACTACGTCCCCGTGAGTCCCCTCGTCACCCCCCCCCCCGGCTACCCCACCCCCTCGCCTCTCATCGCCACGGGGGTCTCTGAGTAACTCCGCCCGTGTCTGTAAACGCGGGTGGGGTCACATCCCGTCGCCGTGTGTCAGGCTGTGTCACGTCGCGTCATGTGTCGTGTCACTTTGCCTCGTGGTGTCACGTCACGTGTCGTGGTGTCACGTCACGTGTCGTGGTGTCACGTCTCGTCTCGTGCCGTACCGTGACCCCGTGCCACCGTGCCGCTGCAGGTGCACGGCCGTGAGAACTACGAGGTGCTCATGAAGATCAAGGAGTCGCTGGAGCTGAGCCAGTTCGTGCCCAGCGGAGCCGTGGAGGCCTACAGGCAGCAGCAGCAGCAGCTCTTCCAGCAGCAGTAGGGGCACTCACCCTCACCCGACACTCACCTGGCACTCACCCTCAGCTGGCACTCACCTCACCCTCACCTGACTCTCACCTGACCCGACACAATTACCTCACCCTCACCTACCACTCACCTGGCACTCACCTCACCCTCACCTGACACTCACCTGAGATTCACCTGACTCTCACCTTACCCTCACCCGACACTCACCTAACACTCACCTCACCCTCACTTGACACTCACCTGACTCTCACCTCACCCTCACCCGACACTCACCTCACCCTCACCTCACACTCACCTACCACTCACCTGACTCTCACCTCACCCTCTCCTACCACTCACCTTGCACTCACCTCACCCTCACCTGACCCTCACCTGAGATTCACCCGATTCTCACCTGAAACTCACCTGGCACTCACCTCACCCTCACCTGACGCTCACCTCTCTATTGCCTGTCACCTCACCCTGGCCTGGCTTTCACCTGGCTCTCACCCTGACCTGGAGCCCTGGCTAGACGCACGCCTCAACAGTGGCCTGCCCACGCTCCTGACCTTGCACTGCCATAGCTCCTGGCCTGGACCCTGACGCTGACCATGATCCTTGGCTCAACCGTTTTTTTCCGCGTCGCGTTTAATTGCAAGCTGCCGGGCACAGGGCCCAGCAAACGCCCAAGCGGCCAGCGACAAACAGCACGGATTAATTTTCAATAGAATCAGAGTCTTTTTTGACTTGAAGCTTTCGTGACTGCAGGGATTCATATTGTTTGGGTCTTTCGGTAAAGTCACGTAGATAGGTTCAAAGAAAATAACAAAATGACAAAAAACTACGACGTTTTCGCTGCCCACCACTTACATTAACATTGGCTGCTGACATTTGGGCAACGCCCATTTCAAACCTTTATAAACAGTTTGCCTTTAGAAGCTAACCCCCCTTTTCCTGATGACGACCGCTTGTGTTGCCATCGAAACGTCGTGGTTTTATTGTTATTTTGTTATTTTCTTTGAACCGATCTACGTGATGTTACCGAAACACACAAATAATAATCAGAGTATTTATTCATACTGGAGGTATCCGACGAGCTATCAAACCGTTTTTCGTTTCCACAGATGTCCTGCGGATAGGGGTAACTACAGATCGGAGTTATGAACATGTTTCTTGAGTCGGGGGAGCCTGCCGATGTAGGGTCCCAATCGAGTAACTCGCAAGAGGAATCTTCAGCATTGGGGCGATGTCTTTGTTTTGTGTGTTGGTCGATACCCAGTTCCACTGTGCGTGTGGGTTTAGCTATGGGAGGAGGAGGAGGAAACGGGAGAACCCGGAAGAACCGGAGACAGAGTGAGAACACACACGCAGACTCCATACAGAAAGAGAGAGAGAGGGGGGCGCCCGGGTGGGGAATCGAACCCAGCTGCTTCTTGCACCTGGGTTGGTCACCACAGCACTGCCGCCATAGCCCGAACCGTCGAGGACACGCGTCGTAGACGGTGGACAGCGGAGAGAGGGGACCAGGAGGAAGAGAGGGTGGGGGTTTGATCCACCCCCCCACCCCCCCCTCTGCCCCCCCCATGCCCTAACCTTGACCTGACCCCGTGACCCCTGTCCAGACCCTGTGACCTCTTCCCCCCATCTCTCCCCAGGCCGTGCCTGCAGTCGCAGCTCCCCTACCCGGGCCCCCCTCTGCCCATGGGGCCCAAGCTGCCGTCGGTCAGCCAGTTCGTGGGCCACGGCACCATGGGTACGATGCTCGCTCAGCCTCGCAGCGCCACGTGTCCTCACGTCCCCGTGTACCCATATCCTCACGTCCACGTGTCCCCGTGTCTCCATATCCTCACGTTCCCGTGTCCCCGTGTCCCCATATCCTCACGTCCACGTACCCCCGTGTCCTCACGTCCACATGTCCCCGTGTCTCCGTGTCCCTGTGTCTCCATATCCTCACGTCCACGTGTCCCCGTGTCTCCGTGTCCCTGTGTCTCCGTATCCTCACGTCCCCGTGTCCCCGTGTCTCCGTATCCTCACGTCCACGTGTCCACGTGTCCACGTGTCCCCGTGTCCCCGTGTCCCCGTGTCCTCACGTCCACGTGTCCCCGTGTCCTCACGTCCACGTGTCCCCGTGTCTCCGTGTCCCCGTGTCTCCATATCCTCACGTCCCCGTGTCCCCGTGTCTCCGTATCCTCACGTCCACGTGTCCACGTGTTCCCGTGTCCCCGTGTCCCCGTGTCCTCACGTCCACGTGTCCCCATGTCTCCGTATCCTCACGTCCACGTGTCCACGTGTTCCCGTGTCCCCGTGTCCCCGTGTCCTCACGTCCACGTGTTCCCGTGTCCCCGTGTCCCCGTGTCCTCACGTCCACGTGTCCCCGTGTCTCCGTATCCTCACGTCCCCGTGTCCCCATGTCTCCGTGTCCGCCCGTGCAGGGACGCCGATGCTGAACGGGCACACGGGGCTGCACGGGGACCTGAACGGAGTGAGCTCCACGCAGCTGCACCTCCCCACGCCCACCCACTGCACCCCCCCTCCCTACAGCCCCGAGTCTGTGGCCAGGTACCCCCGCAATGCACCACCACAACACAAACCACCATATACCACCATAATAACCAGTCACAATAACCACACTCACAACCGTGACAATTACAACATGCCAACAATCACCACAACCACGATCACAGCACAACCACGACAGCTACAACGTGCCTACAACAACACCAACCACACGATGATGGTGATGATGATATAGTGATACAAAATATAGACGATGATGATTGTGATGCTGATGTTGATAATGGTGATGATGTGGGTGGTGAAGATGGTGCTGGTGATGGTAGCGATGATGAAGGTGATGATAATGTTGACAGTGGTGACGGTGACCCGTACGTGTGTGCGTGTGTGATGTCGTGAGAGAGAGAGCGAGGAAGGGTGAGGCTGTCCTCATAATCTGTGACCCCCACCCCCACCCACCCCCACCGTGACCCCCGTAGCTTCTTGACACGACTTGGCTGCGTCGCGTGCGTCGACTTCTTCACGAGCCAGGGCCTGCAGTACGCCAACGAGGTGGCCCAGCTGAGCCCGCAGGTACGGGGGGCGGGGGGGCAACCCTCGGCCCACACGCGCGCGGGGGGACGCAGGGTCACGGGGTCGCGGGGTCGGGGAGAGCGGCGGCGCCGCGCTTAGCGCACCGCGCTGCGAGACGCCGGGCGCTCGTTTGAGGCCGAGCCGACCTAGGGGCCGGCGTCGGGACTGGGCTCCCCAGACGGTCGCCACTGACAACGGTGGCCGTGGTTGGGAATCGAACCTCGTGTCCAGCCCACCAGCCACACACACAAAGACAAAGGTCCCCCCCCGTGTAGCCTACGCAGCCTGTTGGGGAAAGTGCTTTTAGCGAGCACCTACAGTGAGGGAAAAAAGTATTTGATCCCCTACTGATTTTGTACGTTTGCCCACTGACAAAGAAATGATCAGTCTATAATTTTAATGGTAGGTTTATTTGAACAGTGAGAGACAGAATAACAACAACAAAATCGAGAAAAACGCATGTCAAAAATGTTATAAATTGATTGGCATTTTAATGAGGGAAATAAGTATTTGACCCCTCTGCAAAACATGACTTAGTACTTGGTGGCAAAACCCTTGTTGGCAATCACAGAGGTCAGACGTTTCTTGTAGTTGGCCACCAGGTTTGCACACATCTCAGGAGGGATTTTGTCCCACTCCTCTTTGCAGATCTTCTCCAAGTCATTAAGGTTTCGAGGCTGACGTTTGGCACCTCGAACCTTCAGCTCCCTCCACAGATTGTCTATGGGATTAAGGTCTGGAGACTGGCTAGGCCACTCCAGGACCTTAATGTGCTTCTTCTTGAGCCACTCCTTTGTTGCCTTGGCCGTGTGTTTTGGGTCATTGTTATGCTGGAATACCCATCCACGACCAATTTTCAATGCCCTGGCTGAGGGAAGGAGGTTCTCACCCAAGATTTGACGGTATATGGCCCCGTCCATCGTGTGCCTGTGTGTGTGTGTGTCTGTGTGTGTGTGTCTGTGCCTGTGTAGTGGGGAGCGGTGGTGTAGCGGTTAGCGCTACGCTGCGCTATGAACCTGGCGACCCGGGTTCGATTCCCGCTCATGGCCAACACCAGTGACGATTATCTGAACCGGTCCTGGGCCTCCCTTAGGTCGACTCAGCCTCAAAGCAGTACCTGGTGCAGTGTGTGGTAAACATCGCCACTGGGGAGACAAAGGCGGTCGGGCGTGGTGCTGGCCACCCACCCCCTCGTGTACCGTTCCGGCCTTTATAGGTGCTCGCTAACAGCACTTGCCCCTACAGTCTGTGTGTGTGCTCATGTGTGTGTGCTTGTATGTGTGTGCCCGTGCGTGTGTGCGTGCCCATGTGTGTGTGTGTGCCCATGTGTATGTGCTCACGTGTGTGTGTGCCCATGTGTATGTGCTCACATGTGTGTGTGCTCACGTGTGTGTGTGTGCTCGTGTGTGTGTGTGTGCATGCCCGTGTGTGTGTGCCCATGTGTGTGTGCTCGTGTGTGTGTGCCCATGTGTGTGTGCTCGTGCTCACGTGTGTGTGTGCATGCCCGTGTGTGTGTGTGCCCATGTGTGTGTGTGCTCGTGTGTGCGTGTGTGTGTGTGCCCCTGTGTGTGTGCCCCTGTGTGTGTGCTCGTGTGTGTGTGCTCGTGTGTGCGCGCTCACGTGTGTGCGTGTGTCGCTCCCCCCCTGCGTGCGTCCCCAGGACCTGGAGATGCTGAAGATCCCAGAGCAGTACCGCGCCGCCATCTTCAAGGGGATCCTCGAGCTGAGGACCCCGCTGCACGACTACGGGACCCCCTCCCACCCGCCGCCCCCGCATCCCCTGCAGCAGCACCAGCAGCAGCACCAGCAGCAGCAACAGCAGCACCAGCAGCAGCAGCAACAGCAGCAGCAGCAGCACCAGCTGCTGCAGAGGCAGGCGAGCGGAGGAGGGCCCCTGGGAGCGAGCTCTGCCGTGGGGATGGTCCCCACGGCGGAGCTCCGCGAGGAGCGGATCATCGACGCGGTTCACTTCACGCTCAGGCAGACGGTGCAGATGCCGCGGCACCACGACTGGGTGGAGTACGGGTTCGACCTCCCGGACGGGGCTAAGCGCTGCAAGCAGCAGCAGCAGCAGCAGATCAAGGAGGAGTACAAGGAGGTGCACTGACCGCCGCGCGTGGGAATGTTGGAGGGCGGCCGTGGGGTCACGGCCGGGGCGGTGAGGACTTGAGCGGTGATGGTGATGGTGGTGGCGGCGGCGGCAGCAGCATCATCATCAGCAGCATCGTCATCAGCAGCTTCAGTAGCAGAAGCTGTGGTGGTGGTCGTGGCAATGGGGGTTGGTATGGCAGCAGCAGCATCAGCATGATCAGTCATCATCATCAAACTCACTCTCAATAGCGGCTTGTATCATACGCATTTGTAGCACTTATGTAATCAATTCCATGATCACAACCACCGTCAGCAGCATCAGTAGCACTTATCAATCAATGCCATCACCACCGTCGTCAACAGCAGTATCGTCGGTGCCGCCACCGTCACCTGCACCGGCAGAAAAAAATCATCAGCACCATCACGATCATCATCGACATTTACACGCACAATCCTGTTTCTCATAGCCAGGTGCCTCCTGGGAATGAGACTCCATCGTGGTCTCTTGAGTCCACACCTGGTCACACAGACAAAGAACCCCCGTACAGCCTCAACAGACCGCTGGGGCAAGTGCTCTTAGCGAGTAGCACCTATGAAGGTCGGCACGGCACACGCGGGGGTGGTTGGCGAGCACCACGCCCAGGCCGCCTTTGTCGATGTTTTACAGACCGCACCAGGTACTCATTTGAGGCCGAGTCGACTTAGGAGAGGCCCAGAACCGGTTTAGATAATCGTCATTGGTTCTGGCCTTGAGCGGGAATCGAACTCGGGTTGCCGCGTTCGTAGCGCAGCGCGCTAACCGCTACACTACCGCTCGCTATACACGCACACACCAATATACACACCATCACACGCACCCTCCCCAACTCACCATGCTCATAATCACCAGTCTTCAGCAACAGAAACATCACATAACCGATGCCTCCATCATCGTATAATCAATATCAGCAGCATCAACAGTATCAGAATGCATGCCTCCATCATCATATTATCAATATCATCAGTATCACAATGCATGTCTCTATCATCATCATCAGCAGCATCATCATCGGCCTGCATGGATTCCCTGGGGCTGATGGGAAGCGCGGCGACGAGGGGGCCACTGTCGGCACTCAACCCCTGGCTCGCAGCGACTTTGCTCACAATGATATCTTTTTTAAAATGTGTAATTTATTACAATGCTCTTCTTCATCATCATCATCACTGTTGTTGTCGCGTGAGTCGTCTTTGTTCTCGTAGTGGTTGTCGTAGTGAATGTGGCGGTGGTTGCGGGCCAGACTGCAAACGTGGGATCACGCAGCGCTCGCTTGCCCGCTCGCTCACAGGGGCCCTTACGTTCCCCCCGGCGAGAGGCGCCTCTCTCTCTATCGCTCGCTCTGTTCTCACGAGGGAGAGAGGCCTGCGACCAGAGGGAGGGAGACCTGGGCTCAGTGACAGGGAGATCTGGGACCAGTGACATGGAAACCTGGAACCAATGCCACGGAGATTTGGGACCAGTGAGATGGAGATTTGGGACCAGTGACAGGAAGATTTGGGACCAATGAGATAGAGATCTGGGACCAGCAACAGGGAGACCTGGGGACAGTGAGAGTGAGACCTGCGTAGAGTAAGCGGGAACCCTGGGAGCCAATGGGAGATCTGGGGCCAGTGAGAGAGACCTGGGTTCATTATCATCACCAACAGCTTCATCATCATCATCATACAATCAATGCCTTCATCATCATAAACAGCAGAGCGTTGCCGCAGAATCATCTGTAAGCAGGCAGCGGTGTCATAATCTCTATCATCGTCGTAGCGCCACTTGGAGACTTGACCTTGCCACGGGAATGTGGAATTGCCACCGCTGGGGAACGCTGCGGCCACTCGGGCCGCTCAAGTTTGGAGGCTTTGCTCGGTGTTTTTTTGCTGTCGTAGCCTGAACGTGGCTCAACTTGTACACAGTAGTTCGAGTAGGCCCGAGAAGAGGCAATCTCCCCCTGCCCCCCCCCCCCTTCTCGCCTGGACCTCCCGGCCCCGGGGGCCTCGTTTGAAACCGGGAACTGAGTTGACGTGGGACACCCTCGGGCCTACATGCTGGGCCCTGCCGTTGTTGTTGTTGGGGGGGAGCAGGGGGTTCTAAAACTTACACACGAGGCGGTTTAGTGACGGGCGAGGGAGACGGGAGGACGGTGTGTGGCTCGGTGCCCGTGCCCCTCTCGAAGAGTCTGTTCCTAATAGATCATCAAAGAGTCTGTTCCTCATCGATTATCAAAGAGTCTGTTCCTAATAGGGAATCAAAGAGTCTGTTCCTAATAGATTAATCAAAGTCTGCTCTTAATAGATTCTCAAAGATTCTGTTTCTAATAGATTATCAAAGAGTCTGCTCCTCATGGATTATCAATGAGTCTGTTCCTAATAGCGAATCAAAGAGTTTGTTGCTAATATATTATCAAAGAGTCTGCTCCTTATAGATTCTCAAAGAGTCTGTTCTTAATAGATTATCAAACATTCTGTTCTTAATGGATTCTCAAATATTTTATTCCTAAAAGATTATCAAATAGTCTGTCCCTCATAGATTCTCAAAGAGTCTGCTCCTAATAGATCATCAAAGAGTCTGTTCTTAATAGATTATCAAAGAGTCTGTTTCTAATAGATTATCAGTTTGTTTCTAATAGATTCTCAAATATTCTGCTCCTAATAGATTATCATGATCATGTTCCTAATAGATTATCAAATAGTCTGTTCCTAATAGATCTCAACGATTATGTTCCTAATAGATTCTCAAAAAACCTGTTCCTAAGAGGCTGTTCTAACATTTTCTCACCTACCAAGAGGCTGTCCTGATCAAATTTTCCATCTCATAACCAGACTCTTTATTTAGACTGGAATAATCCGATGAGCTATGAATCTCGTTCTCACAGATGTCCAGTTGGGGCACGGGGTCAGCGAGCTACAATCTGTTGGGTGTGTTGTCTCGGCCTGTTCAGAACTGATTCTCAACAGCCTTGTTTCCCATCTGATTCTAGATTTGAAGCTTTCGTGACTGCAAGGAATCATCTTCTTAGGTTTTTTCGGTAAAGTCACGTAGGTAAAACATCACGGAGACTTGTGTTGCCTCCGAAACGTCGTGATTTTTTATTTTATTTTATTTTATTTTCATTCATTTTGATGTTTTACCTACGTGACTTTACCGAAAAAACCTAAGAAGATGATCCCATCTGATTCTCAGTCTGTTCAGAACCGATTCCCAGGATCCGTTCCTGATCCTCCCGTCTGCTCCGCTCTGTTTCGCAAGGTCAAGGCAGCTGCGGGAAGTCTGTCCCGGCGGCCTCTTCGCCAAAACTTTAAGCACAAATCTGCCTTTTTTGTTGGTGTTCGTTCGACTCACGACTCCACCCCCCCCCCCCGGGGGTAGCTGGCAGGGCTGGTGGGAGGGAGATGCCGGCTGGTGGGAGGGAGATGCCGGCGGCAGACATTTGGTAGAGTGGGATCGTGTCCGCGTCCGGCACTGGCAATCCGTTCCCGTCTGGCACCTTCAGAGGGTTGTTCCTGTCCCGTGTTCCCGCCCACTTACCCCGCTGTGTTCCGACTGGAGCGCGGTAGGGGGTCGTCGCGCCGTCGTGTCCGCTGTCGCGTTATTTGGCGCTGGGTGTGTGCGGCGTCTGTGTGTTAACGGGGAGTTCGGGTTAGGGGCCGTCCATAAATGACGTCACGCACCTGGGGGTGGAGGCGGGGGGGTCAGACATTTGTGACGATGTGTGACGAGGGGGGGGGGGGGGGTTGAGAAATGTGACGTCACATCAAAAAGCGCAACTTTTAATAAATATAGACAACACGTTCTACTTAATTAAATATATACTTTAATAAATGTTTACTCATACAACATCAGAGTGCAGCGCCACATTAAATACGCACTACAATGACAATAGTTTAAAGCGATTTGAAGCATGTTTTATTTTCAAAATGGAAATATGTTTGGGGGGGGGGGGGGCAGAGCTTTGTAACGTCAATTTTGAGGGGGGTCTAACTTTTTGTGACGCCGTGTTACGGGGGGGGGGGGGGGGGGGGGGTCAAAAATCGTCCAAAATCGCGTGACGTCATTTATGGACGACCCCTTAGTACAGGCGAGTGAGTGCACGTGCGCGTGTGTGCGCGTGTGTGCGCGTGTGTGTGTGGGGGGGGCTTGCTGGAGCAGCCCTGGGTCCCCCTTACGTGCCCCCCACCCCCCCCACCGTAAGCAGCGCTCGGCTCTCTTTTTGCCCCCCCCCTCCGTGCCCCCCTCTCTCCGTGCCCCCCTCTCTCCGTGCCCCCCCCCCCCCTCCGTGCCCCCCCTCTCTCCATGCCCCCCTCCCTCCGTGCCCCTCTCTCTCTCCGTACCCCCCCCCCCTCTCTCCGTGCCCCCCCTCTGTGCCCCGCCGTGGTGGAGAGTGTTGGTGATGTCGAGGCGGCGGTTGGCTGTCAGTATTAGGGTTCGTTCGTTTCGCCTTCACATTTCACGAGCTGCGTTTGATAATTTCCCCCCACCCCCCTACCCCCCGCCCCCCCCACGTTGTTTTGTATTTTTATACAACCGGAGAATAAACGAGTTTGTCTTTTGAAGAGCGGGAAGGGGGCCCATCGATTTGTCTCGGGAACGCGTGGCGCAACCGGGGGAAAGACAACGTCGGCGCTGTTAGAATGTGGCTGGCGCCTCTTGGCCGAAGCCACCATATCCACACCGACACACACACACCATCACCACACACACCATCACCACACACACCATCACCACATCCACACACACCATCACCACATCCACACCGACACACACAACAACAACAACCGCCATTCGCCACTAAGTGGCGGTGACGTCACCACGACGCTTGTGCCAGGCCATGTGCACCGTGAGGCCACGTGAAGTGTCGAACGCCCGCTGGCAGGAGGTCACGGGGCAGACCCAGGTGCCACGGGTCGACTGACTGAGATGACCGAGATGGCTGGCTGATGCACCACATGTGCCCCCTACTGTGCCAACTTGCTGTGCTTTAGCCACCCGGCGCTCCGCTCGTTGTTGTGAGCGTCGCTCCTCCGCCCTCCGTTGTTGTTGGAGGGCGACTGCCTCCAACTGCCCAGTAGCGTTCTTCACGAGCCTCCTCCACAGAGGCCGATCTTGACACCGCTGGTACCGGTCATCGGCAAGTCCACTCAGCTCCACGTCCTCCTGTACCACATCACTCCATCTCTTCTCTAGCTCGTGCCGCGCCCGTTTAGACCCTCGATTTGGCCGAACAAAAGCTGTTTAGGCATGCGGTGGCTGGGCATGCGGGCTACATGACCCAGCCAACGCAGCCTTGCCTGCCGGAGGAGCTCACCGATGGGACTTTGCCCAGATCTTTCAAGGATGTGTGAGCTCCTCACACAATCCAGCCTGCAGGTTAAACCCAGGATGGATCGTAGGCAGGCCGGCCTAAATGTTTCTAACCGGCGAAGATGCTCCATTAGGGGGGTCCACGTTTCGCAAGCGTAGAGAAGGGAGGGAATGACTGGCCGAGAAGACCTGAAGCTTCGTGCGGAGCGACAGACCAGGTAGCTTCCACACAGCGTTACGCAACTGATGAAAAGATGCCGCTCGAATGATTCGGAGTGAGACCCTTTGCACACACACACCATCACCACATCCACACCGACTCATCCACGCCACCCCCAACATCCACGCCATCGGCGGACAAGCTCCTGTGTTGTGCTGCTGCTGCTGGGACGGTGACAGCAGCCGCGCGTGGCCTGCATGCGGTGGCTGGGCAAGCGGCAACGTGACCCAGCCACCGCAGCCGCGCCTGCGGGGGGTGGAGCTCACGGATAGGGGACGCTCTCTGGGGTCTATCACGGATCTGCGAGTTCCTCACACTGTGATCCAGTCTGGATTATAGTCAAACAAACAAAAAAAAACCCCATGACGGATCGTAGGGCAGGGCAGCCCCGACGTTTAAAAACCTGCCAGAGGGCCCCAACGTTTCGCGACCACAGCAGCGGCGGAGAGAGAAAGTCTCACGACTGCGGCCGAGAAGAACACCCTGCGGGAGGTTCGAATGGAGCGGGCGGCCGAGCGGGGGAGAAGACAGCTCCCACTGGGCGCCACTTGACAACGACGACGCCGCCGCCGATTCAAGAAGATAATTGCCGCTCCACTCATTCAATGAGCGAGACCCCCCCCCCCCCCCCCTGTGCTGTTGGAAGCTAGGAGCTGCTCGCATTATCCCCTAACCCCCCCGTCCCCCTAACCCCCCCCCCTAACCCCCCCCGCCCCCCCTAACCCCCCCCGCCCCCCTAACCCCCCCCCCTGCCCCCCTAACCCCCCCCCCTAACCCCCCCCCCCCCTGAGACTTCAGGGTGGTGTTTGAGAGCCGTGCCACAGCGGGAAGAGGCCGATGCTGGCCGGCTGCCTTCATCCTCGCGGCGCTCGCATCCACCACGTGGCTAATGGGGGGGGGGGGGCGGATAGGTGCGGTGCAGGGGGGGGCCTCAGCCTTAAACTACAATTAATTAGCAAGGGACCGCAGGAAAAAGAAAACGTCTCCTGGCGAAACTCCACGTGGCAGGGCACTGAACCCCTGCCAGCCCCTCCCCCCCCCTCGGGGATCATCCACAGACAACGACAAACTCGACACATTCCATGTCAATCAGACCACGGCAAGAAAGAGGAGTGGACGCGACAACGATAAGTGACCATTTCAGGCAATGGTTCATCTTCACACCATCACGCACACACACACCATCAACACACACACCATCACCACACACACACCATCAACACACACACACCATCACTACCACATCCACCATCACACACCACCACGCACACACCATCACCACACACACACACCATCACCACACACACACCATCACACACACACACCACCACATCCAAACCATCGCGCACACACACACACCACACACACACACACCACCGCACACACACCATCATATCCACACCATCGCACACATACACACACACCATCACCACCACATCCACACCATCACACACACCATCACCGCCACATCCACCACCACGCACACACCATCACACACACACCATCACACACAAACCATCACCACACATACCATCGCACACGCACACACCATCAACACACACACACACACCATCACCACCACATCCACACCATCACCACCACATCCACACCATCACACACACCATCACCGCCACATCCACACCATCACACACACGACTCGCCCCAACTCATACACCCCCCCAATCACCCTCAAGTTCACCCCTTTTTTTCTGTTCCACCCCATAATCAGGATTAAACTCAAGGCTCTTTCGGACTCACTCCGACTCAACTCGCTCGCGCACGCTCCGCGCAGCCCGTAACACGGCCGCTTGGCCCAATCAGCGTGGGCTGGTTGACAAGCGATGATTGATCCCACCTTCCCTCCACCACGGCTTTGCGTGTGACCAGAGCAAGGCTGTAATTATAATATATATTGGGGGCGGGGGGGGCACATCCCCCCCTATATTCAAATATGCTCAAAATGTCCCCCCCAATATATTGATATAAAATAGATTTCTGTTTATATGAGTGTGGTTATAGTTGTACTTTATAAATCCATAATCCCTGCCATTACATACAATGACACAAGAAAAGGTAAAAAAGAAAGAAACAGAGCAATGTAATACATTATTGTAAAAAAAAAGGCCATCCCATGTGTTAGTGCATTTTTGAATATTTTAGGCAGAAAATTCGTTTTCAAATTTAGATTTTTTTTTCTGGGTTGGGACCCCCAGACCCCCTGGAAGATTTGGTCCCCCCCAATGTTGACTCCATGGCGACGGCCTTGGACCAGAGGAGTCGAGACCAGAAGGAGCGTTGGATTGGGATGGGGTGGTGGGTTGTGTGTGTGTTGTGTGTGTGCGCGCGTGTTCCATCGTTGTTGTTAATTAGACGTGTTCCATCGTTGTTGTTAATTAGACTTGTTCCATCGGGGAGAGAACCCCCCCCCCCCCCGAGACGGAGCATCTCGTTTGCGAGGGTGGCCGTGGTGGGGGTGGCCGTGGTGGGGGTGGGGGTGGCCGTGGTGGGGGTGGGGGTGGTGATGAGGGTGGTGATGGTGTCGATTGAAGGCGAGCGGCGAACACGTGGCGACACGTCGTGGTGGTGGTGGTGGTGGGGGAGGTGGTGGTGGTGGTGGGGGTGGTGGTGGGGGCGGTGGTGGTGGGGGTGGTGGTTTTGGGGGGGGCGGTGGTGGTGGTGGGGGCGGCGGTGGGAGCGGTGGCGGTGGGGGCGGTGGTGGTGGGGGAGGTGGTGGTGATGGGGGCGGTGGTGGTGGGGGCGGTGGTGGTGATGGGGGCGGCGGTGGTGGTGGTGGGGGCGGCGGTGGTGGGGGTGGTGGTGGTGGTGGCGGGGGCGGTGGTGGGGGCGGTGGTGGTGGTGGGGGCAGTGGATAATTTCAGACGTCGCTCCCAACCGCCAGCGACGTTCGCCGTGGCCGGGGATCGAACTCGTGCTGCACCACGCGGAGCGCTGTGACACCGCTGCCCCCAACACCTCCACCCACCCACCCACCCACACGCGGGACAAGCGACGAAACAACCACAACCACCACCGCCGTAACCACCGCAACCACCACTGTAACCACCACAACCACCACTGTAACCACCGCCACTACCACAACCACCACCATTACCACAACCGCCACTACCACATCCACCACTACCACCACTACCACAACCACCACAACCACCACCACAAACGCCACCACCACAACCACCACCGCCACCACACCAGCGTTCGGTCACAGTCGCATACAAAAGACAAAGATCGCCCCCCCCCCGTGTAGGCTCTAGCAGACTGCTGGGCAAGTGCTTGTTAGCGAGTAGCACCCCCCACGGAGGGCAACACCACGCCCGTCCGTCTTTGTCTCCCCCAATAGAGTAGAACCCCTCTGAATAACCACCCCTGTTAACGACTGATAGCTTAAGGACGGGCCTCCATAGAGCCCAATGTGTAGTTTATAGTGTAGTGTATAGTAGCGTATAGTGTAGTGTATAGTGTAGTGTATAGTAGTGTAGGGGTGTCAGGGGAAGGATTCCCACCAATAGGAGGGTTAGTGGGAGGGGTAATCGGGGAGATATAAGGGGAGAACGGGCGGGAAGAAGGGGTCTTTGGCGGGAACGAGATTGGGACGGCGGGGGACAGGTGTGGATGGGAGAAAAAGATTAAAAGACGAACCCCCTGCAACCTTGTGTCGGCTCTCCTTTACAGTAGTTTATAGTGTATAGTAGTGTATAGTGTAGTGTGTAGTGTGTAGTAGTGTATAGTAGCGTAGTGTATAGTATATAGTAGTGTATAGTGTAGTGTATAGTAGTGTATAGTGTAGTGTATAGTAGTGTATAGTGTAGTGTATAGTAGTGTATAGTGTAGTGTATAGTAGTGTATAGTAGCGTAGTGTATAGTATATAGTAGTGTATAGTGTAGTGTATAGTAGTGTATAGTGTAGTGTATAGTAGTGTATAGTAGCGTAGTGTATAGTATATAGTAGTGTATAGTGTAGTGTATAGTAGTGTATTGTGTAGTGTATAGTAGTGTAGTGTATAGTGTAGTGCCTCCATAGACCCCAATGTGTTTGCTTACTGACCATTCCCCTGTTAAGGACAGGCTGTGCATTTGTAGTGGTGATACGCGCTGGTAGTAAGGATCGTGGGGTAGCGCGTGGTGATTGGCTGTGTGTTAGTGACGGGCGCTGACAGTGATGGATCGTGTGGCAGCGCGTGGGGATTGGTTATGTGCGCTGGCACAAGAAGGGATCGTGTGGCAGCGCGTGATGATTGGTCGGTTAGGGTGGGTGCTCGCATCGCGGTCCGCATAGGCTCCATCTCCTTGGAGCGGAGGGCTATATAAGGCAGTGCGCGCGGGCGCTCGAGGAGAAGTTGGTGACCAGTGAAGACGGAAGACGGAGGAGGAAGAGATAGGGCCCTGAGACACCTAGTCCCGCTGTCCTTGTAAGGACCGGGGCCCTGTGTGGCTCAGAGGCGGGACCTTGGGACCCGGGGGCCGGACGTCCGTGTGAGGACCGGGCCACAGGACCCCAGTGGTCGTGATCCGTACCCAAGCTGGGGTGGGTCTAGAGGTTCCCCCGGATGCTACGGGGCTGGAATGCCCGTGTGTGTGTAGCCGGGTGGAACGTGTAGCGTGAGCAGTAGTTACCACCCGTGTCAGCTGGAACGTGTAGCGTGAGCAGTAGTTACCACCCGTGTCAGGTGGAACGTGTAGTGTGAGCTGTAGTGACAACACGTGTTATTGTGACAACCCAAGTGTGAATAAAGTGTGCTACCCGTCAAGTGGTTTCCCGCCGTAGTTTACTATACTTCAACTGGCGTCAGGAGTGAAAGTCTTCCAGGCATGGATACCAGGAAGACTCATCGGACTCACGAGATTGACCGCGAGGATAACCACGACGACGCGGGCCAGCAGGCATCAGGGGGAGAAGAGGAGGAGATGCCTGCACCACAGGACCCCTCATGGCCGCCAGACGAGCGGCTGGGGGCTGATGCCGGACTCCGCGAGGCGCACTCCCGCCTGGCGGAGCTGCTACTCGCCGCGGCGTCCATCCTGGCGGAGATCACCACGTCGGGAGGAGCGGGAACGTCGGCGGACATTCAAAAGACTCACCTCGCTGATTCCCGCCAAAATGACTTTGCAGTTCCCGCCATTTCTACCGAGCGGACATCTTTTGGCGGGAATGGCGAGCACCACGTGGCGGGAGTCCTCCAAGCGCGGCCGCTTACGTCATCGGCGCGCGCTACGGGCCGCCATCTTCCACCTGCCATAGGGGCCGCCATTTTGCAGACCGACGGTGCGGCGGGGGAGAGCCACGTGGCAGAGGACGACATCATCTTCCAGCAGCGCCTTCCCACGTTGACAGCCTTCAAGGCGGACGGCGGGGACTGGGGCGCATTCCAACGGAGGTTCCTGGCGCATCAAGAGATGTCGGCCTGGTCCGACGCTACGGCGCTGCGGGCACTGCCGGCCATGTTGGACGACGACGCGCTCGCGGCCTTCGGGTCCGCATCGAGATCGGCCCGCTCCACGCTCAAGGCTGCGCTGGGCCTCATGGCCAAAGTTTACGGACCACCTTCGGCCTGCCGCCACCTATTTTACGGCCGACGGAAGGCGGACACGGAGACCGCGCTCGCCTACCGCACGGCGTTGCTGGCCCTCGCCGATGCCGCGTTCCCTCGTATGGACGAGGAGGGGCAGGACGCTATGGTTTTGGAACAACTGCTCAAGTTGGCACAGGACCTGGGGGTCCCCATCAACACAGCCGACGAAGTGGATATATGTTTGTTGCGTGTTGCAACGAGTATTCAAGCGCACGAGGTCCTGCAGCGGAAACAAGTGGTCGTCTGCACTGCTGCCGGGGTCTCAGCTCCGGGCCCGGTGGTCACCGAGCCCCAGGTCGTTCGCCCACGGGAGGAGGCATTCGCGGCCGCACGCCCGGGGGATTGGAGGTCGGGGGGTCGCTCGCCTCTGCGATCGACCCGCAAGCTGGAGGAACCGAGACCTCCGACGTCCCTCATCACGTGCTACAACTGCTGCCTTCAGGGCCACGTGGCGTCCGGGTGCCGCGCTCCACGTCAGCGCGCCACGGGACCTCGGCTGGACGACGACCACGGCCCCAAGTCGTCCCAACTACCCCCGGCAAGTCGCGGCACTTCACATGCTCGGCCTACATACACGACACACATGGGCCGTCGCTTTGCGGCGGAGGATGGGCGATTGGGGGTCGGGGAATCGGTTCGGAGAGGGGGGTTCGTACGGGGCGGGGGGGGACATTGAATGGTCTGAGTTGGGCCACAGAATTGTGGCCGCGGCGGCCGGTTCGTCGGTCGTTACGGGTTTCATAGACGGGGTCGAGGTCAGGGTGTTGGTGGACACGGGAGCGTCGGCCACTATAATTTCAGACCTCATTTATAACATTCTCCCCATCCAATGTCGACCTCTGCTTCCGGTGGACGTGCCATTTTACGCGGCAAATGGGGGCTCATTGGGTATTATCGGTCAGATTCGGGCGTCCATTTCCATAGATGATATTAAATTGGCGGGACCTATTTTTGTCTCCTCTTCCCTAGCGGTTCCTTGTCTGTTGGGCACAGATTTTTTGGCTAAGATGCCCATTAAAATTCTCGTGGATCAACGTTGTATTGAGCTGCCATCGGGTCGCCGTATTTCTTTTTTGTCTAACCCTACTGAAATACGGACGGCATGCGCGACGATCCAAGCGCTAGCGACACAGACGGTGCACGTGCCCCCGGGTTCGCAGATGTTGATACCCCTCCGGTTGCGGAAGCCATTGGGTGGGGAGACTGCGGGACAAGGCGTGCTTTTGGGTTCATCGAATTGAGCTGTCGGGGGTCTGGATTTGGCGGTGGCTCAAACGTTGGTTCGGGCTGACGGGGACCCGTTCGTTATGGTGTTAAATGCGGGTTCTAGGCCGGCCATTATTCCGCAGGGCACCGTGCTTGCTCACGCGGCACGGGTCCCTGCGGAAGAGCGCCTTGTTGCACATGTTGATCCCGTCCCGGCGCAGAAAATTGCATCGGGTGATGACCTTGAATGGGTCGATTCGCTGTGTGCGGATTCGAGTGATTTGTCAAGGGTGCAATTGGGTGCGCTGCGCGCTCTGCTGATCGAATTTTCCGATGTGTTCAGCACGCACAAATATGATATTGGGTGCACGGACCTGTTACGCCACCACATTGAAACAGGCGATGCAGCACCAGTCCGGCAGAATCCCTTCCGGCTGAGTCCTGCCAAGAAGGAACACGTTCAATCGGCCATAAATGACATGCTGACGGCCGACATTATTTCGCCCTCATCCAGTCCGTGGGGAGCACCTATCGTTCTGGTTAAAAAGCAAGACGGCTCCTTGCGATTTTGTGTGGATTTCCGTCGCCTGAATAAAATCTCCGTGGCCGACGCGTATCCGCTCCCCAGGATGGACAAGTCCCTGGACGCATTGTCCGGGGCGCAGTATTTTTCTACACTTGACTTACTGTCGGGATTCTGGCAATTACCACTCGACGATGAGTCAAAACCTAAGACCGCATTCCGAACCCCAGGGGGCCTGTTCCAGTTTAATAGGTTGCCCATGGGACTCCACTCCGCTCCCACGACGTTTCAGCGCCTTATGGAATTGGTTTTGTCGGGTTTGCAATGGGATACTTGCTTAATTTATCTTGACGATGTCATTGTTTTCAGTAAAACCTTTGAGGAACACCTCCAGCGATTAAGAGGGGTGTTCTTGCGGATGCGTTCGGCTAAGTTAAAGTTCAAACCGGCGAAATGCCACCTTCTGCGAAAATCCGTAAGGTACTTGGGCCACATTGTCGATTCTTCAGGGATCTCCACCGATCCCGCGAAGACAAACTGTGTCAGTTCATGGCCAACGCCCACGTCGGTTTCTGAGGTCCGCAGCTTCATTGGTTTTGCGTCATACTACCGCCGATTCGTGGAGCATTTCGCCACCATTGCCAAACCCTTGCACGCTCTAACAGCCAAAGGAGTCAGGTTTCGATGGGGGCCAGAGGAGGAGGCTGCGTTCTGCTCCCTTCGGGACGCCTTGGTGGGTGCCCCGCCCTTACGTTACCCTGACTTTACGAGTCCCTTCTTGCTGGATACTGATGCTAGTAACACGGGCATTGGGGGGGTGCTCTCACAGGTCGTTGGGGGAGTTGAACGGGTGGTCGCCTATGGTAGCAGGGTTTTGTCGCCTGCGGAACAGCGCTACTGCGTCACCCGTCGCGAGTTGCTGGCTATTGTTTTTTATGTGCAGCAATTTCGGCCTCTCTATGGCCGTCATTTTACGGTCCGGACGGACCACGCGGCGCTTCAGTATTCATTGAGGGTCGCCCAGCCCTCGGGCCAATTGTCACGGTGGTTGGAAGTCCTCCAGGACTATCAATTTACGACCACTTACCGTAAGGGGTTGCGCCACACCAACGCGGATGCCCTGTCGCGGTTGTCGCCTAGTCCTGAATGTGCGTGCTTGATGGGGTCGGCGCGCTGTAAACCGCCAGGTGCTGTGCCCGAGAGTGAGTTGGTCGCGGCCACGAATGCGCCGATGGTTGACGTTCCCGCTAACCCTGCGGGCGGGGACTCGCTACTCTCACTGTCTCTCGTTGAGTGGGGCCGACTCCAGATGGCTGACAGCTCCCTGCTCGCGTTGCGTCGTAGGGCGGGGGGTCCCGAGGAGGGTCGAACACGGGCTGGCTCCTGGCTGCTCAAGCAGGGCCTGCTAATGAGGTGGGACAATATGTCCCGGCGGCACGCACTCGTCGTGCCTTACGCTATGCAGGGCAAAGTTGTTTTGGCTGCACACGAACGCCTCTTACATCTGGGGGTAAACAAAACGCTTGCCCTGATCCAGCGGGACTATTATTGGCCGGGGATGGGGAGCGATGTGGTCAATATACTGAAGGGGTGTGTGGATTGCGCCAAACGGAAACCACCGCCCGTTGCGCCGAATCGACCGCTGCAGTCTATTCAGGTCTCGCGCACCAACGAGCTCGTTGCGCTGGATATTTTGGGGCCTTTTCCTGTCACGCCTAGGGGTAACAAGTACCTGTTGGTTGGTGTGGAATACTTTACCCGATGGCCTATGGCGTGGCCACTCGCCAACCAGTCAGCGGCGGCCGTGGCGGATGCTTTTGTCCAAGGCTACGTCTTGGACAAGGGGGCTCCCGAACGCTTGCTGACCGACCAGGGAAAGAATTTTTCGAGTAAATTGCTGCAGGAGGTGTGCGACCTTTTGGGTACTAAAAAGGTGCATACCTCCCCGTACCACCCACAGACTGACGGGATGGTGGAGCGACTCCACAGGACTTTAACCTCCATGTTGTGCCAGCAGGTGTGCGAGGCACAGGTTGACTGGGACTTGCAGGTCCCGGGGGTCCTCGCCGCGTATAGAATGGCCCCCCACGCAGCTATGGGGTGTTCCCCATTTTATCTGATGTATGGTCGGGAGGCCGATCCGCCCATGGAGACTCAGCTGGGACTTTCCGCGCCACGGCCCAATTCCAAATTGGCCGACCATATTAAATTTAACATTGAAAAACTCGCCGAGGCACGGGAGGCCGCACGGCTTAATTCAAGATCTCGGCAAGTCACCAACGAGCGCTTGCGTGCACGGAAGGTGTCCGTGCACGATTGGAAACCGGGCGATAAGGCCTGGCTGCACTGCCCTCATGCACCTTTGGCTACGTCACCTAAATTGTTGAGGCCATGGCGGGGACCCGTGGAGGTCGTGCAGGTTGCACGCCCCCAGTGTCTTCAGATAAAATGGGGAAAGCGCCGATGGTACGTTCACCCCTCCTGGCTAAAACCGTTCTCGCCACCATATGGCCTTCCTTTGTGTCGTGATGACCGAGCAAGTGATGTGACCGACGACCCGGGGAGGGGGATTTCTTCGCCTGATCCTCACAAGTTGTCGCCTGATCCGCTCCCAGGTGTCCGGGAACTGACGGCTGCCGACCACCGGCGACCGGATCCCCGGGGCACGGCCGGTTCTTCCAGGCCCGAACCGTGCCTTCCTGGGCTGCCGGTGCCACCGGACGGTCGACAGCGTCTCGTCCCGTACGACGGACCGGCCAGGCGGACTCGCGCTAGGTCGCACAACTTTTCCTGACCGAATAAATGGGGTGGGGATGCGGGGCGACGCGGACGGAGCGTCTCGTCACTACGTTCCCCGTCCGCTCGACCACTTTATCACCCGTTCAAGGAGCGTGCGGAAGAGGGATCGGTAGTCAAGGAGACACTGGACACGTTTTTTTTCGGAATAACTTTATTGTGTTGCTCGTCAGTTTGTACATAGGTTGTTGTTGTGTTGTTGTGTTGTCTTGTTGTGTTGTGTTGTTGTGTTGTCTTGTTGTGTTGTTGTTTTGCGTTGTTGTTGTGTTACGGGGCACACTTCGGGAGTGGGGTTTTTTTTTGTTGGTTTGTTGTTGTTTGGCAGCCGGGCCGGCTGCGAGCTATATGGGGGGGGGGGGGGGGGGGTGATGTAGTGGTGATACGCACTGGTAGTAAGGATCGTGGGGTAGCGCGTGGTGATTGGCTGTGTGTTGGTGACGCGCGCTGACGGTGAGGGATCGTAGGTCAGCGCGGGGTCATGGGTTATGTGATGGTGATTGGCTGTGTGTTGGTGACGCGCGCTGACAGTGATGGATCGTGTGGCAGCGCGTGGGGATTGGTTATGTGCGCTGGCACAAGAAGGGATCGTGTGGCAGCGCGTGATGATTTGTCGGTTAGGGTGGGTGCTCGCATCGCGGTCCGCATAGGCTCCGTCTCCTTGGAGCGGAGAGCTATATAAGGCGGTGCGCGCGGGCGCTCGAGGAGAAGTTGGTGACCAGTGAAGACGGAAGACGGAGGAGGAAGAGATAGGGCCCTGAGACACCTAGTCCCGCTGTCCTTGTAAGGACCGGGGCCCTGTGTGGCTCAGAGGCGGGACCTTGGGACCCGGGGGCCGGACGTCCGTGTGAGGACCGGGCCACGGGACCCAGTGGTCGTGATCCGTACCCACGCTGGGGTGGGTCTAGAGGTTCCCCCGGATGCTACGGGGCTGGAATGCCCGTGTGTAGCCGGGTGGAACGTGTAGCGTGAGCAGTAGTTACCACCCGTGTCAGGTGGAACATGTAGCGTGAGCAGTAGTTACCACCCGTGTCAGATGGAACGTGTAGCGTGAGCTGTAGTGACAACACGTGTTATTGTGACAACCCAAGTGTGAATAAAGTGTGCTACCCGTCAAGTGGTTTCCCGCCGTAGTTTACTATACTTCACATTGATTAACCATGTCTCTCTTAACGTGTTAGTATCTTTATTAATATCCATTGTTTCAACATCATAAAGTACGTTTTTGGGTGAAAAAAGGTGGTAACTTTCGATGCCATCAGAACAAATTGAATCCTTTAACGTGAATTCCCGACACTCACCTGATGACCAAGTCACTTAACGACGAGTTTCGTGGAACCAATCGCCGTCGTGAAGAGAGAGGGCTTCTACTCGACTGGTGTTTGTGTCGCGTCGTAGAACGGCACGATACGGTGTCGCAGAACGACACGACACGGTGTCGGCTCGGTACAGGGGCCGTAGGCCGGTGTCACGGAGGTCGTGTCAGCCAGGGGCCCCAGGGGGGTCACGTGGTTGGGGGCTCGGGCCTTCTGGAAGGATCGGGAAGGGGGGCGTGGCCTCAGGCGGAATGGTTATAAGCGGGGTGTGGACAGAGAGCTGGGCCTGTTCTGGGCTGTTCTGCTGCTGCTGCTGGGTCAACTCTGGGATGAAGCTGTCCCGTCTCCGCTAGTGGACCAGGCAGCGTGTTGGGCTGTCCCGGTCCAGTGATGTAATACCCCCGTGGGTTGGTTAAGTTAGAAAAGGTGGCAACCACCTTAAGTCGTTAGGTTAAGTGTTGTTATGTTACCTAATAAATAGCATTGCTTCCAAAGTTCCAGTGTGTTGCCTGAATTTAACCCACTACATTTAGACGCCGCAACAGGATCTCAGTTTCAAGGCCGAGGTTGACCTCGCAAGGGCTCGGGACCGGTTCAGATGTTCGTGGAAGTGAGCGAGACGTTGAACTCGGGTCGCCGTGTTTGTAGCGCGTGCGCTAACTGCTGCACCACCGCTCCCCATACAGCCGCGAACAAAGCCGCACACAAAAAAAGACAGTAGCACCGAGGAAGGCTGGCATGGCACACGAGGGGGTGGGTGGCCAGCACCACACCCGGCCGCCTTTGTCTCCCTAGTGGCGATGTTTACTACACACTGCACCAGGTACTCATTTGATGCTGAGTCAACCTAGGGGAGGCCCAGGACCGGTTCAGATAATCGTCACTAGTGTTGACCGTGAAGTAAACTCTGGTCAATGGGATTGTAGCGCAGCACGGCGCTAACCGCTGCACCACTGCTCCCCATACAGGCGAACACACACACACACAACAACCGCCATGACGTCACCACGATGCTTGTGCCAGGCTATGTGCACGTTGAGGCCACGTGATGTGTCGAACGCCCGCTTGCAGGTCACGGTGCAGACCCAGGTGCCACGGGTCGACTGACTGAGATGACTGGCTGATGCACCACCTGTGCCCCCTACTGTGCCAACTTGCTGTGCTTTAGCCATCCGGCGCTCCGCTTGTTGTTGTGAGCGTCGCTCCTCTGCGACTGCCTCCAACTGCCCAATAGCGTCCTTCACGAGCCTCCACCACAGAGGCCGATCTTGACACCGCTGGTACCAGTCATCGGCAAGTCCACTCAGCTCCACGTCCTCCTGTATCACATCACTCCATCTCTTCTCTAGCCCGTGCCGCGCTCGTTTAGCCCCCTCGATCCGGCCGAACAAAAGCTGTTTAGGCATGCGGTGGCTGGGCATGCGGGCTACATGACCCAGCCAACGCAGCCTTGCCTGCCGGAGGAGCTCACCGATGGGACTTTGATGGCCACGCGCAGCCAATGACTGACGAGCGCCGTGAGCGAGCACCCACCCCGGAGTGGGCACGCACAGACGCGACGCACACAAGACGCACACAAGACACACACAAGACGCACACAAGACGCACACGGGCAGACGAGGGTGTGAGTTAGCGGGGCTTTATTTGTCACGGGACACACACAAGGGGGGGGGGGTGGGACACACGGGGGGGGGGGGGGGGGGGACACACGACATCAGCAGCGAGCGCTAGCGCCGTGCGACTGCTCTACTCACTCGGGGGGAGGGGCACGGGACGACGGGAGCGACACAATCACGGAAACGACGACTCACAAACGGGCGGAGGGGGGGCTAACCGAGCACGTGCCACTCACTACACATCGTCGTCGTCGTCGTCATCATCGACATCATCATCATAACACTTTGTTAATACAGTAGTAATCATCACAATATCGTTACGAATGTTAACGAGGGCGCCAGGGCCACTCACTCCCACCCTCCCCCTGCTCCCCCCACCCCCGCGGCATGCCAAGTTGCCCCCCCCACCCCACTCTCCACCCCTCCCCCCCAACACCCCCCCACACCCACCTCTAGTGTCATGATGCAGTCATTGTTTAAAAATCGAGGGGGTTAACCTCGCGGGGGGTTCACACACATCCAATTACACGGCCGTCCATTAACAACGGCGGTTCTACACCGCACTCACCGCTACCCAGAGGGCACTGGTTGGACTCCAGCTTCTGGGTGCAGTGGCGGAAACTATGGGGAGGGGGGGGGGTGGAGGGGGTGGAGGGGGGGGATAATCTTCTTCAACTCGCCCCCCCACTCTCCAACACCCCTCACCCCGCGCCCCCCACCACTGTCCAACCATCAGTTCTGCCAAACTGCCGTGTGTGGAGTGGCGCTCTTTCCCCCGCCCCCTCTCCAGCGCCCTGCCACGGAGGGCTCCGGCCACCAGCGAGCGCTTCGCACGCGAGGCGCTCGCCACAACTCTGGGTTGGACAGCGCGGGGGGAGCGCCGGCGAAGAGCAAACGCCGAGCGCGGCGCCGAGACGGCACCGGTTCCGTCCTGCGATGGAAGGAAGGAGCGGCGCGCTTGCCACGTGCCGTGCGCGTGCGGAGAGCGGTGGTACAGCGGTTAGCGCTACGCTGCGCTACGCTGCGCTACGAACCCGGCGACCAGAGTTCGATTTCCGCTCACGGCCAACACCGGTGACGATTATCTGAGCTGGTCACGGGCCTCCTCTAGGTCGACTCGGCCTCAAATGAGTACCTGGTGCGGTGTGTAGTAAGCATCGCCACTGGGGAGCCAAAGGCTGCCGGGCGAGGTGTTGGCCACCCACCCCTCGGTGTGCCGTGCCACCCTTCATCGGTGCTACTCGCTAACAGCACTTGTGCTGTTAGTGGAATTTAAAACTTTTAGGTAAAGTCACGTAGATATAAAAAAAAAATGAAACATTAAAATAATAAATTGAAAATATTATTTTATATTAAACTTGATTTGAAGCTTTCGTGACTGCAGGAATTACTCTTTGGTTCTTTCGGTAAAGTCACGTAGAAATAAAAGAAAATAAATAATAGAATACGACGTTTCGATTGCAACACAAGCAACCATCATCAGGTGTGAATGAATGCAAGCTCGGAGAGAGACAGAGAGACAGAGAGAGAAACACACAGAGAGAGACATACAGACACGGAGAGAGACGCATACAGAGAGACAGAGACACAGAGAGAGACAACACAGACACGGAGAGACACGCAGAGAGAGAGACACAGAGAGAGACAGAGAGAAAGACACAGAGAAAGACACACAGAGACACGCAGAGAGAGACACACAGAGACACACAGAAACAACGCCTCTGTGACGAGGCATTTATATATTTATATAGAGGGGGGAGGTTGGCGCAGATAAATTAGCATGTCAATGAGAGCAGCAGGGGGGGAGAAATTGGAAGTTTTGAAACTCGAGTAAAACATTTTAGAGAGCGGCAAGGGGAGAGAAAGCTTAACATCAAGTTTGAAGCACCTCTACGGGGAGGATTTCCACACAACTCACACTTCACTTCAAATTGAGCTATCTTTGGAAGAACGGAATCAACCAGGTAAAGTGTTAACCTGTTGTGTTAGCCGACTCTATGTGTTGCATTGCATTACATTTCTAAGTTTACTAGGTTTGTTTTTATCAAACTTCCAATGTCTCTGTCTCTCTCCGTGTCTGTGTTGTCTCTCTCTCTGTGTGTTTGTCTCTCTCTGACACCGTGGAGAGTGGTCGCACCTGCCGGTTGCTCCAGCTTTCCCAGATGTGCAGACGGAGGCCTGTGCTTCACGTATCCTGAACCTGGCCTGAGAGGGAGAGTCATCGTTCTTCGCCTCTCTTTCTCGCTACGACCTGCGGTTACTGCTGACATTTCGCCATGGCACAGTACCCAAGGCTCGAGTGTCTTTCGCGAAGGAATGGTATTATATGCTTTCCACCACCCGAGATCGTCGCTGCTGCTGTGGCCGCGAGTGTCGGCCATGCAGGCATCCTCACCGCCCAAAGGCAAGATCGAGGTGTGGTGGTGTATGTGACTCAGGAGAGTATGGTGGCGCGCCTGGAAGAGACGGGGCTCGACGTCGGGGGGGGGGCTGTTTGTGCAGTGCACCCCGCTCTCGTTGTCCGCCGTCAGGGTGTTGCTCTCAGGTGCGCCGCCATTTCTCAAGGGCACCGAACTGCGCCAAGATCTGCAGCGCTTCGGCACAGTGATCTCGAACATAATTATGTTGCCTTTGAGGACAAAAGACCCAAAGCTAGCACACGTTTTGTCGCAGCAGCAGCAGCAGGCGCCGCTGCGGCAGCAGCAGCAGGCGCCGCCGCGGCAGCAGCAGCAGACGCCGCCGCCACTGCCGCCGAGGCAGCTGCAGCAGCAACAGCAGCTACAGGAGGGCCTGCAGCAGCAGCAGGAGGGTGAGCTACAGCAGAAGCAGCAGGAGGGACAGCAGCAGCTGCAGTATCAGCTGCAGCAGCTGCAGCAGAACCCCACCGACTCTGCTGATGGCCACGCGCAGCCAATGACTGACGGCGGGGAAGATGGTTTCACCGTCGTTGTGTCGAGGAAGCGGAAGGCTAGAGGAGGCAATGAGGTGAGGGGGCGTGGTGGCACCCTTCCGAAATGCGTGGCCGCCGCCGCCGAGAAAAGCAACAGCGATAGTGACGAACGGGACGACTGCCCGGACGCAAAAGTAGGGCGCGGCGGTGAGCCCGAGCCACAGGGTGAGGCGATCGTCATTGACGAGGCCCACCCGCCGGACGATGCCGAGGCAGAGGGGTGACCACCAGACCCGGACTCGGCTGCCCCGGAAGGGGGGGGGGGGGGTGCTGGAGGCCACCGACGAGCCTGCCGATGGCACGGCGCTCGGGGGTGACGACCAGCCCACCTCCTCACCCGACGAGGTGATGGCGGTGCAGGCCGCAGAGGGGAGCCGGCCCGAGCTGGATGAGACCTCGGATCGGCACGGCGCGTCAGAGGAGGTGGCCACCGAGCCTCACGCGAGCGCGCCGGGAGACTCGGACGACGAGGGGTCGGAGTCTGAGGTAGATGAGAATATGAGCGAGAAGAGCTACTCGAACGTTAAGAAGGAACGGGAATACCTACCCAGCAAGGTCCTCGAATACCTCCGGACTAACTTCAAGAAGCGGGGGGTCAAAGTCGGGGATTCGTTCCCCGACGCGCAGGCCTGCTTGAAGGTTGCACAGACAATCCTAAGTGACAGGCCAAAGTTCAGTTGCACCACGCAGGAAGGCTATCGGCTGAAGGCGCTGATGCAGAAAGTAAAAAAGGGGAGCATGTCCCAACCGGAGTGCCCCCCCCCCCCGCTGATGCTGTTGCTGAAGCCGACGCCTAAAGCCATGGCTTCCTCCGGTGTAAGGATCGCGAGTTTAAACTGCAACGGAGCTCGAGGTGATAAAAGGTGGCACCGCATCTGTAGCTTTCTCAGCGAGCAGAAGGCAGATGTGACGTTACTACAGGAAACGCACCTTGACGCAACTCTGCAGGCCCAGCGCCAGCACCTCACGGGCAGCCAGGCCTTCTTCAGCCACGGAGAAGACAACCTCACTGGGGTTGCAATTGTGTTTGGCCCAAAGCTTCTCCCGGAGGGCGTGGCCTTCAGGGAGATCCAGAAAGGCCATCGATTTCTGTGGACTTTGTGTTCAACAACACGAGGCTGCGGTGTTTCAACGTGTATGCGCCGAGTAAGAGCCGCGAGAGGAAGCGTTTCTTCTCCGGCACACTGCGGGATGCCTTGGAGGCAGGCAGTGCGGACGAGGTGCTCATGGTCGTGGGGGGAGATATTAACTGCACCCTCGACCCGGCTCTCGACCGCAATAGTGCTGAGCCCCACCCGGAATCCGCACGGCCGTTGGCCGACATGGTGCAGCAACTGGGTTTGCTCGACACGTGGCGACTGCAACACCCAGGCCAGAGGCAATACACTTGGTGCCGCGCGGGCCTGCAGGGGAGGATGAGCCTCGCCAGGCTGGACCGGCTGTACATCAGTGCGGACAGCGCCAACCGGCTCGGGGGCAGCAACATCGCCCCGTCCGGTTTCTCTGACCACCACCTGGTCTCAGCACTGCTGCGAGTCCCCAGGGAGAGGCGTCGCTACCCCTACTGGAAACTCGACATGCAGCTGCTCGAGGACAAAAATTTCACGGAGGCATTCAGGGCCTGTTGGTCACTGGGCAGCAACCAGGAGCAGTTTCAGCTCTGGCCAGCGATGGTGGGAAAATACTAAAGCGCAGATTAGGGCCCTCTGTCTACAGCTTTCGAGCCAGCATGCCGCCGCCTAGGAGGAGACAGTGAAGCACCTGGCGAGCGAGCTGCTGCTGCTCGAGGCTGAGATGGGCTTGGCCCAGGACGCGCACAACAACGAAGGTGAGGTGCTGCTGGAGAAGCGGCGGCTCTTCAGGGCCGTCACAGACCAGCAGGCACTACTACCAGAGCCCATTGGAGGTGTGGTGGAGCCTTGAATGGAGCAGGGCGAGCCCGCACCATGGCCTCAAAGTTTTCATGACCGCACCTCTGTTCTATAATAGCCTCCTCGATGGAATCGGGGAGGAGAGAACGCTGGCCCTCCGTTTCGCCTCGGCAGGAGTGCGGACGGTTGGCGATCTCGTGAGGAGCCAGGACGGCCACTCCAAATGGAAGAACACGGCCGAGGTGAGCGGTGCCGCTGGGCTCCGCTTCATGATGGCTGGAGAAAAGCTGTTGCGGGAGGCGCTCGCAGCAATGCGGAAACTGCGATTGCAGCTGGAAGCGCCGGGAGACAGCGGCGCCGCACGACCATCCTCCTCCCCCCCCCCCCCCCCCGCTTTCCAAGAGTTGCGCATCTCCTGCATCCAGCCCCTCGGGCGCTGTGATGCAAGGAAGCTGCTCAAGCTCGCGGACTGCAGGGACGTGGCCCTCAAGAGTGCCTCCAAGGGGGTGCTGTACGTGTGCTGCGTCAAGACACTGCGGTGTCGAGAGCTGGCAGACCTACCGGACACGAAGTGGGGGGGTTTCTTCTCTCCCCTGATCGACACCACCCCCCAGTGGAAACAGCTGTACAAGGGCCCCGTTGCAAAGCGCAGCGGGGACCTCCAGTGGAGGCTGGCGCACTGGACGCTGCCCTCGGCGGCGTGGATCAGCAAGGTCACCCCGGGGGCGTCGGATCTGTGCGCTTTCTGTGGCGCGAGGGAGGATCTGGCCCACTAGTACGTGGGGTGTTCACGGCTGAACCCGTTGTTCAGACTTCTAGGAGCCACCTTCACGAAATTGGGGTTGCTCTTCTACAAGAGCAGTTCATATGCGGGGTACCGTACCGGGCGGACAAGCGCCACAACCTGGCAAACTTTGTCTGCGCGCAAGCCAAGATGGCGGTGTATAAAATGCGGAAAAAGAAACTGCAAGGTGACACGGACGACGGCTGTTCAGCGGAGGCGATGCTGAAGGGGCTGCTGAAGGCGAGGCTCCGGCTGGAGCATGCGTACTACTCCCAGGTTGGGGATGCGCACGCCGTGTTCCAGGAGCGGTGGGGTGCCGGTCAGGCCCTCTGCACCAACACAAACGGCGAACTTACTTTCACATTTTGAACGATCAAGTCGAAGCGGGCGTTGGACGCGGCGACGCGGGTGTGATGTGGCGCGCGTGGCGGTCCGGCCGTGCGGCACGCGCGCGGCAGTGCGGCGCACGTGGCGGTGCGGCACACTTGGCGGTGTGGCGCACGTGGCGGTGTGGCGCACGTGGCGGTGTGGTGCACGTGGCGGTGTGGCGCACGGGCCGCGTTTTTTAGCGGTGATGATGTTACTGATGGTGATGACCTCGAACCAAAAAGAGGCTGCGGAGCAATTGCCGCCGCAGCAATAAAATGGTTTAAAAGTCAAAGTCTGTGTGTCTCTCTCTGTGTTTGTCTCTCTCTCTGTCTCTCTCTCTGTGTGTGTGTCTATCTCTCTGTCTCTCTCTCCGTGTCTCTCTCTGTGTCTCTCTCTGTGCGTCTCTCTCTGTCTGTGTTGTCTCTCTGTATGTGTATCTCTCTCCGAGCTTGCTTTCATTCACACCTGATGACGGTTGCTTGTGTTGCAATCGAAAAGTCGTACTCGATTATTTATTTTATTTCTACGCAACTTTACCGAAAGAACCAAATAGTAATTATTTTATATTATTTTAGTTTTTATTTTATTATTTAGTTTTCTATCTACGTAACTTTACCTCAAGAACCAGGAATATGCTGTTCGTGGATCTTTGTCTTTTTTTTGGTGTGTGTGTGCGTGCAAGGGATTCGCGATTTCATGACGACGCTCGGTACGATGCCGGTACTGTTTGGGTGCCATGGAGGAAGAGCCCGGCGAGTACCGACGGGATGGGAGGGAGGGAGGGGTACACGGGGCAGACCCACACCGACCACGTGGCCAATAAAATAGAATAAAATGTACAACAACATCATGTAAAAAGTATTCGAGATAAAAAAAAACAATTCTGAACATCAGATCAGGGCCCCCGAATCGTCAGAATTCCATTGAGCGGCTGCTGGGATTCGATCGGTCGAGCAGAGCGACTTTCGCGAGGCCTTCTGAGTTGCGGCGTTCCCCCCCCCCCCCCCCAGTCTACCACACGCCCGCCATTCAGCCCAACGTCCCTGGCGAGCGGTGGGCGCTTGGCGCGTGTGAGCGTTAAGCAGCCGACTCCGCGCCAAGGACGTGCTTCTTACGGGGCAGCGTTAGTCAGAGCGGTGTGTCTTCTTCTCCCTGCACTGGTTCGATGGAGAAACGCAATAAACCATGGGGCCTTTTTTATTTCGTTGCACTACTCAATTCTACTCCTGCGCACGATGATGACAGCAGCGATGTCGTCCAGATGGCAATATGGAGGTGCTGCTGCTGCTGCTAACGATGAGAGAGAGGGCTTCAGCACACAGAGAGAGTTTGTGTCGTGCCGCTGTTCCTCCTCCTCCATTGAAGGAGCGCAGCAGACCACATTGGGGGTTCACTGTGCGGTCCCTCGTTTGGGTTACACGGCCACAGTCGCACCACTTTGGCTGCGTCTTTAAATTTCCATTCAAGGAGGACACGTGGAGCAGCATCGGCCAGGTGACCATCTGACTCGGTTGACGGCTCCACCAGCGTCTTCCAGGCGGAGGAGGAGCGGTCAAAGCGAGGAGGTGGTGCGACAATGTTTTTGGTCTCGAATGGGGGAAGCGGGGTTATTCTGGACGTCTGCGTTACTTCCACTCTGTTCGCACAGCGCCAGCAGCAGCGCCAGCAGTAGCAGCGTTTTTCCGGATCTGGGTGGCGAGATTCTAGAGTCGGCGGTGGTAGCGAGGTAATTTGCCGCCGAGGTCTCGGTTTGACGATCGGTAGGGTTGAGGTTTGGTGGTCGTCGGCAAGGAGGTGCGGTTGTGCGTGCCCGACCGCGCACGTGATCCACGCGTAGCCACCTGCTAACTCTCCCGCATCCTCGGGACAGAACACCCGGACGGCGGGTTCGCTCGCACCGAGCTCGCCGGGAGACCAATCGGATATTTGGGGCGGGCGGGCAGTAGGGCACGCTGGAGAGACGAGACGGACGGCTCCTCGCTTGCCGGCCGTCGAGGGCCCGCGACACGCTGGTACCCGCACGACCGCAATCACGGTGGGAGGTGTGGGGGAAGCAATCCGAATACTCGAAGATAAAACAATAAAAAGGGACGAAGAGGCCGACGCGTCTCTCTCCGCCCCCAACTCGATGCCAGCTACAATAAATACGCTCCCACCTAAGTCAAGTCAATTTCGTTTTTGCTTTTTTAACACGTCGGCAAACTTTACGGCACAAATCTGCCGCCCGAAGCGCCGACCGACCAACACAAACTAACTTCACATCATCCGTGTTTTTGGTTTTATCCGGGACCACCTTATCCCCCGAGCCCATACCCCCCCTCCCATCCCCCCCCCCCACACACCGTCCCCCCCACACCCCCCACCGCACCCCGGGATCACCGGGAGTCGACTGGGGGCGTCCGTCCACCGTGAGAACCCCACGGCGTGCGTGCGAGTCGCTCATCCCCGACTCCTTTCACCGCACCCACGACGCGCCTCATCAATTCAGGTGGTGGGGGTGCACACGAGGTTGTGTGCGTGTGTGGATGGGCGAGGGGGGGGGGCAGCTCGCTCCCCCCCACAGGTCACATGACCTCGGTCTTGACGATGGTGATGAGGGCGGCGTCGCGCGGGCAGCCCTCGCGCCAGTACTGCTCCGCCGCGGAGCAGACGCCCACGGCGCGGTTGTAGTCCTCCTGAGAGACGCCGGGGGACACGGCGCCTGCACGGGGGGGGGGGACATGCGCACGGGAGACATGGGGACATGGGGTGGGACATGGGGAGACACGGTGAGACATGGGGTGACACAAAGACACGGGATATACATGGGGTGACACATGGGGTGACACATGGGGTGACACATGGGGTGACACATGGGGTGACACATGGGGTGACACATGGGGTGACACATGGGGTGACACATGGGGTGACACATGGGGTGACACGGTGAGAAAAGGGATACACATGTGGAGACAGATGGGGAGACATGGGGAGACACGGGCTACACATGGGGAGACACGGTGAGACATGGGGTGACAGAGACACGGTGACACACAGGGTGACACAGAGACACGGAGTATACATGGGGAGACACGGTGAGACACGGAGTACACATGGGGAGACACGGTGAGACACGGTGAGACACGGTGAGACACGGTGAGACACGGCGAGACACGGCGAGACACGGGGTGACACGGGGTGACACGGGGTGACACAGGGAATCTCCATGAGTGATGGGGCAGTTGTGGAAAGAGTCGAGAAGTTTCTGTACCTGGGCTGTGTGTGCTCATGACCTGCTCTGATTTAGCAGCAGAAGTCTCACTCCGAATCAGTCGAGCGACATTATCTTTTCATCGCCACGCCTTGTGGAAGCTAGCTGGTCTGTCGCTCCATACAAAGCTCCGGGTCTTCTCTGCCATGGTCATGCCCTCCTCCCTTCCCTGTGTTTGTGAAACGTGGAGCTCCTTAAAGGAGCATCTGCGCCGGTTAGAAACATTCTGGCTGCCCGGCCTGCCTACGATCCATCCAGGGTTAACCAGGCTGGATTGTGCAAGGCTGCGTTGGCTGGGTCATGTAGCCCGTATTCCCAACCACCGCATGACCAAGCAGCTTCTGTTTGGCCGGATAGATGGGGCTGGTACCAGCAGTCAAGGTCGGCATCTGTGGAGGAGGCTCGTGAAGGACGCTGCTGCTACTGGGCATTTGGAGGAAGTCGCCCTCCAACAACAACGGAGGGCGGAGGAGCGACGCTCACAACAACGAGCGGAGCCCTGGGCTGCTAAAACGCAGCGAGCTGTCATTGTGGGGAACACACCAGTCCTCTCATTCAGTCAACCCAAACACATAACACCTGGGCCTGTCACCTGCCCTCCTGTCAGCAAACCTTAGAAACTACACGTGGCCTCAAAGTGCACCTGGCTTGGCACAGGCGCCGTGGTGACGTCACCGTCACTTAGTGGTGAATGGCGGGTATTGGTATTCATATTGAAGAAGTGTGTGTGCGTGCGTGCACGTGTGTGTATATGACTATGCGTGTGTACATGAGTATGCGTGCGTCTGTGTGTGTACGTGAGTATGCGTGCACGTGTATGTACATGGGTATGCGTGCGTGCGTGTGAGTGTACATGGGTATGAGTGCGTGTGAGTGTACATGGGTATGCGTGCGTGTGAGTGTACATGGTATGTGTGCGTGTGAGTGTACATGGGTATGCGTGCGTGTGAGTGTACATGGGTATGTGTGCGTGTGAGTGTACATGGGTATGCGTGCGTGTGAGTGTACATGGTATGTGTGCGTGTGAGTGTACATGGGTATGCGTGCGTGTGAGTGTACATGGGTATGCGTGCGTGTGAGTGTACATGGGTATGTGTGCGTGTGAGTGTACATGGGTATGCGTGCGTGTGAGTGTACATGGTATGTGTGCGTGTGAGTGTACATGGGTATGAGTGCGTGTGAGTGTACATGGGTATGTGTGCGTGTGAGTGTACATGGGTATGTGTGAGTGCGTGCGTGTGAGTGTACATGGGTATGTGTGAGTGCGTGTATGTGAGTGTACATGGGTATGTGTGAGTGCGTGCGTGTGAGTGTACATGGGTATGCGTGCGTGTGAGTGTACATGGTATGTGTGCGTGTGAGTGTACATGGTATGTGTGCGTGTGAGTGTACATGGGTATGCGTGCGTGTGAGTGTACATGGGTATGCGTGCGTGAGTGTACATGGGTATGTGTGCGTGTGAGTGTACATGGGTATGTGTGCGTGTGAGTGTACATGGGTATGCGTGCATGTGAGTGTACATGACTATGTGTGCGTGTGAGTGTACATGAGTATGCGTGCGTGTGAACATGGGCATGCTTGCGTGTGAGTGTACATGGGTATGCGTGCGTGTGAGTGTACATGGGTATGCGTGCGTGTGAGTGTACATGGGTATGCATGCGTGTGAGTGTACATGGGTATGCGTGCGTGTGAGTGTACATGGGTATGTGTGCGTGTGAGTGTACATGGGTATGTGTGAGTGCGTGCGTGTGAGTGTACATGGGTATGCGTGCGTGAGTGTGTACATGGGTATGCATGTATGTGAGTGTACATGGGTATGTGTGTGTGCGTGTCTCCGCACCGGTGAGTGTGTGCAGGAAGTGGTGCACCAGGGCGGCGCGTGCGGCGCGGTAGTGCTGGGCGCTCGTCTGGGAGGGCAGCGGGGCCCAGGGGCCCCCTGCGGGGCCCAGCACTCGCACGCCCAGCGGCTCCCCGGCCTCCACGCGCACCGCCAGCTGTGTGCCGCGCACCTGCGGAGGGGGTCACATCACCGCGTCACACCACGGCACCACGCATCACACCACGGCACACGATGCCGCGTCACGCCGCGTTACAACAACGCCACGCTGCACGGCACGAGGTGACGCCACGTCGACGTGGTGCGCTCACCTCCACGCGGTGCTCGCAGGCCCCGGGGCCGCTCCTCCCTGACTCCACGGTGCCGAGGGCTCCCCCGGGGAAGCGCAGCGTGACGCACACCACGTCGGCGTCGCTCATCGCTGCGCTCTCTACAACCGCACCGACGCAACCACGCGCACGCACACAACCGCACAGGTAAATACACGCACACCAATCACGTGCTGAAGTATATACACAACCAAGACAAAGATCGCCCAGAGAGCCTGCGGACTGTTAGAAAAAGTGCTGTTAGCGGCACGGCACACGAGGGGGTGGATGGCCAACACCACACCCGACCGCCTTTGTCTCCCCAGTGGCGATGTTTACACACAGCACCAGGTACTCATTTGAGCTTCAGTCGACTTAGGGGAGGCCCAGGACCGGTTCAGATAATCGTCACCGGTGTTGGCCGCGAGAGGGAATCGATCTCGGGCTGCCGGGTTCGTAGCGCAGCGTAGCGCTAAGCGCAACACCTCCGTTCCCCGCGGTAGTGTACACGACCGCACACAAAAACGTATCCACACGCAACTCACACACACACGGAACTGATCATCGGTCGAGTGACAAACGACTTGTCGGGCAGCGCAGCTCAGACTGGAGCGCCACGTTGGACCGGGAAAGTCTCCGTGGGTCTCAGGGCCCAACGTCAGGAGGGCCTTGCTACACCAGGATGTTTGTTTGGCCTATTCCTCTTCAAATCGCGAGTGTTTTGCCTCTGTGTGGATGGACACCCGTCGTCATCATCATCATCATCGTCTTCGTCATCATCGTTGTCACCGTCGTCGTCGTCATCATCATCATCATCACCATCGTCGTCATCGTTGTCATCATCATCTTCATCATCGTCGTCACGATCAATCCACTCGCTGGATGAAGGCGGCCTACTCCCCCAAGCTGTTGCCATCCAATTTCACCGCTCCGTCTCCGTGGTGAACGTTCTCTCGGTGGGGGGGGGGAGGCCAGGGGTGGGGGTGGGGAAACGTCTCTCCTCATTTGGCTGCCGTTGCGTCGCGAGTCTCGCTGCCCACCCCATGGCCACCGTCCCTCCCAGCGACGGCGAGCTGGTGCCCCGGCCCACACACACCACGGGTGGCATGTACTCTCTAATCCTCGTGTTCCTCTCCTGCTCTCTCCCTGCTCTCTCTCTCTTTCCCTGTGCTAACGATTTGTCGGTGTACGGCAGACCGCTGCTCGTCACGGCTTTTTCTTGAAAATCGCCACACTCGGCATATCCGCGATCCGCAAACTCGACGGCAAAAGAGAAACCGAGGGTTTGGTTTCGTGGTTCGTAATACGACACCCACCTCTACTTTTGATTTGCGTCACCCTAGATCAACCCAAAACATTAAAACAGGAGGGATTTCGAAACGCAAAATATGATTGATATCACTGTGTAACATTTTTTTTTGTTCCTGGGTATTAAGTGTTATTTCCTAAGTGTTTATGCTTCATAAGTATAAAAAATGGCTATTATTCCCCACAAACTTTGCTTTTGTGACCAGGACATTGATATTTTGAAATGTATCTATTTTCCAGAAGATTCCAGATAGTTTCAGCGCTGAGTAAACTTGGAGTAACTTATCGAACATTCTAGAACTTTCCAGTAATATAAATAGTAGTAAAAATACAGAGGCCTTAAGCCCACCAGTTCAGTTTAGTTCCAGCTGCCCAAGTGGATACATATGTGCATTTTTCTGAGATGGCATCAAGAGGCTGCAAGCATCCGGCAGACGCATGTTGCTGTGTCTATGGCCAATTTATCAAGACAAGAGCGAAAAAGTACTGTGGAAGCATCTGCTAAGATGTGTGAGGCCTATAAGGCATATATCACCATGCCTGTCGGGGATCAAGACAAACCCTGGGCACCTCATTTCACCTGCGAGCAATGCAAAAAAAACTCTGGAAGGTAAGATGGTCAATTGTTGCTCGGAATTTTAAGTTATAAAATGAAACATTTTTTTTATTGTAAACCTTTTATAATTTTAAAATGTTTTGCAACTTTCAATGTTATTGAAAAAATATATCATACATGAAAAATGTTGCGAGAATCTCTTACACATTAGTCATGGGTGAAATATATATATTTTTGTAGGATGGTACAGAGGGGAAAAGAGAGCCATGAAGTTCGCTATCCCAAGAATTTGGCAGGAACCCACTGACCACTCAAGCAACTGCTACTTCTGCATGGTGGACCCTTCCAAACGTCGGACTGGCAAGAATGCACCTGCTATCACGTATCCGAACCTTCCTTCATCCATCGCCCTGGTGCCGCCACACTGCCATGAGCTCCCCGTACCCACTCCTCCGGAGAGAGAGCAGCCGTCTTTAGAAGAGAGCAGCAAGTCAGAGAGCGAGGAAGAGGTTGTAGATCCAGATGACAATTTCAGAGGTGGAGCTGAGGAGAGAAACCCATACTACCCCAACCAAAAAGACCTCAACGACTTGATCAGAGATCTTGGTCTCATCAAGTCCAATGCCGAGCTTTTGACATCTATGCTCAAGCAGTAGAACTTGTTGGATGAAAGTGTGCAAGTCGCAGATCAGAGAAAGCGTCACCAACATTTTTGCAGCTTCTTCATCCGTCAAGATGGGCTCTGCTTCTGCCATAATGTGACCAGTCTGTTCGAGGCAATCGGAATCGCCTGTAACCAGAATGAGTGGCGCCTCTTCATTGACAGCTCATCCAGGAGCCTCAAAGCCGAGCTGCTCCATTATGGTAAGAAGTACCCGTCTCTTCCCCTGGCTCACTCGGTGCACCTCAAAGAGGATTACAACAGCATCAAGACCTTGCTGGACGCCTTGAAGAATGATGAGTATGGCTGGGAGGTCATCGCAGACTTCAAAATGGTGGCATTCCTGATGGGTCTCCAAGGCGGTTTTACCAAGTTTCCCTGCTATCTTTGCCTTTGGGACAGCAGGGACACCAAGGCGCACTACCACAGGTAGGACTGGCCACAGCGGACCGAGTTCTCTGTGGGGAGGAACAACGTCAAGTGGGAGGCGCTGGTGGACCCCCGGAAGGTGCTGATGTCACCACTGCACATCAAATTGGGCCTTATGGAACAATTTGTCAGAGCTGTAGATAAGGAGTCGGCAGCCTTCAAGTACCTTCAAGACTTCTTCCCTAAGCTGTCTGAGGCAAAGGTCAAAGCCGGTGTCTTCGTCGGACCACAGATAAAGAAGATCCTGGAGTGCAATGAATTCCCCAAGAAGCTCACTAGTAAGGGGAAAGCGGCTTGGAACAGCTTTGTCGCAGTGGTTCGTGGCTTCCTGGGCAATCACGAGGTCGAAAACTATGTGGAGCTGGTTGAGACTCTGGTGAAGAACTACGGCACAATGGGCTGTAGGATGTCCCTCAAAGTCCATATCCTTTATGCTCATCTTGATAAATTTAAGGAGAACGTGGGAGCGTACTCAGAGGAGCAAGACGAACGCTTCCACCAGGATATGCTGGACTTTGAACGGCGCTACCAAGGACAGTATAATGAGAACATGATGAGAGACTACATTCGGGAGCTGATTCGTGAAAGTGATTTATAGTATAATCATAAATCTCGAAAAACTACTGACTTCTAAATCTTTTGAAGTAATTTTTGCCCCGCTTTAGAATAAATTCATGTTAATTTTGATTCATATGTTGGTTTTTTTCTGACTTTATATGAACAAACAGACACAAATTCGCCCGTTTTCTCATTGAAAATAGGTACATTTTAAAATATCACTGTCCTGGTCACAAAAGCAAAGTTTGTGGGGGAATAATAGCCATTTTCTATACTTTTTAGGCATACGCAATTAGGAAATAACACTTACTACCCAGGAACCAAAATTGTGTTACATAGTGTATTCGCTAGTGTTATGTTTTATGGTAAATATCTGGAGTGAAAAAAATATATAAAGGCAAATCGCCCGATCATGCTGGATGTAATTACCAGCGAAAAGTTGTAAATGTTGTGGATTTACTCTCCAACACACCGGTGGGCTGAAGTAGTAACTAATTGGCGCGTTGTTTACGTGACAAACCTTACTGGCTGTGTCGGGTGGTGGAGAGATACGACACATTTATACTTACGCGATCTAACCCAAAAACCTTTATTATGAATGTGGTGTACAATACCGTACACGTATCCTCTACTCAGGGCAGCGTGTTCCCCCCTCACCTGGAGAGAACAACCCACTGTCTCCCGGGAGTGAACTATGACCTCAGATTTGTAGGTGCTGATTCTCACCGCAGCCGCTTCACACTCGGCATCAAACCGCTCAAGTGCACGCTGAGATCACCGACTGACGAGGCAAAGAGGATAACGTCATCTGCAAAAAGCAGCGACGTCACCTCCATGCCCCCGTACTACATAATCTCGATGCCCCCGTACCGGATACTCTCCATACCATGGCTGCGCCTTCATATCCTGTCCATGAGAATCACAAACAGGAGTGGAGACAAGAGAGATGCACCCTTGGCAGAGTCCAACACCAGCAGCGAACGACTTTGATTTAACACCAAGAACGCAGACACACCTCTCGCTCCGGGAATAGAAGGACCGGTTAGCGCACAGGAGCATCACCGGTGCATCGTACTCCCCCGCAGCACCTCCCACAAGACATTGCGAGGAAGACGGACACATGCCTTCTCCAAGTCTACAAAGAAGAGGTCGACTGAAGAATCACTCCCATGAGCCCTCAAATATCTGTGACAGGGAAAAGAGCCGGTCCATTGTCCCACGACCATGACGGCATCCGCATTGTTCCAGTGGCTTGACCACTGGGCAGCGCTTCCTCTCCAGCACTCTCGCGTAGGCTTTACCTGGGACGCTGGGGAGTGTGATCCCTCTGTAGTTGGAGTACACACATACACACGCTGCTCCCCTTATATATATAAAAAAATGAGAACCCCAACCTCAGTTTGCCAATCCAGAGGTAGTGTACACACCTTCCATGCAGCACTGAAGAGGCGTGTTAACCATGACACTCCTACACTGTCCAGCGCTTTCAACAACTCTGGGTGAATCTCGTCCACCCCAGTAGCTTTGCCTTCAGCAACCGTGATGGACCCCCCCCCCCCTCCTCAGCTGTTTCCAGGGCTGCCTCCTGAGAGAAGGGAGTGTCCACCGGGTTGAAAAGCTCCTGCAAGTCATGGGACCTCCTTTGCCAGTAACAAAATATGAGAATAGGTCATTCCCCTTTTTCTGGCAACAAAAACACCTTTTACAAGGAATCATGTCTGCATTAACCACAATACTTGTGATCAGAATGCAAACAGTTTCAAAGACAATGCATATATTATCAGAGTATGTGTTTTGTTTGCATTCTAATCACAAGTATTGTGGTTAATGCAGACACGATTCTTTGTAAAAAGTGTTTTTGTTGCCAGAAAAAGGGGAAAAAAAACCTATTCTCAGCTCCTCCAAGTGTTCCTTCCACCTTTCGACTATCTCCTTAGTTGAGGTCCATGTCACGCCGCCACCCTTACTGGGAACAGCCTGGGCCACGTCCCGTCGACCCCTCCTAAGGCGTCGGATGGTTTGGCAGAACATTTTTAAGGCTGTCCGGTAGTCCCTCTCCGTGGCCTCTACAAACTCCGCCCATGTCCGCGGGCTTTCGCTTCAGCGGCTGCTGCAGCTGCTGCCCTCAATCAAGTCGGGGGACCCTTTTCCGAGCACAGCTCAGAAAGCCTCCTTCTTCCACTTGACAGCGTCCCTCACCACTGGTGTCCACCAGCGGGTCCCTAGGGTTGCCGCCATGACAGGCACCAACTGCCTTCAGGCGTCAGCTTTTCGCAGCTGCATCCACAATCGAGGTCCTGAACATCGTCCACTTGGACTCAATGTCCATGACCTCCAATGGAGTGCAGGAGAAGTTTTCCCAGAGGTGGAAGTTGAAATCTTTCTGCACTGGGTCTTCCGCCAAACGTTCCCGGCAAACCCGCACTCTTCCTTTTGGGCCTTCCGCTTCTGTCCGGTCGGTGCCCAAAGCGTCGGATCCAACCTGTCACCAGGTGGTGATCAATCGACAGCTTCGCCCCTCTCCTTTTCACCTGAGTGTCCATAACACTCGAACTCAAGTACGATGATACAACGATCAAATCAATCATTGACCTTCGGCCCAAGGTGCTCTGGTACCATGTACGCTGATGAGCATCCTCGCGTTCGAACACGGTGATTGTTATTGACATTCCGTGACTAGCGCAGAATTTCAATAACATCTCACCGGTCGGGTCCAGATCAGGGGGGCCCATTCCTCCCAATCACGCCGCTTTAAGCATCTCCATCGTTTCCCACGTGAGCATTGACGTCGCCCAATAAGACTGTGGGGTCGGTAGGCAGCACTCTGTCCAGCACTGCACCGTCTCCAAGAAGGCCAAATACTCCGAACTGCAGTTTGGTGCACAGGCAGCCAGTCAGAGTTTTCCTTTCTGAGACCCGAAGTCTCATTGAGGCGACCCTCTCATCCACCGGGACAAACTCCCACTGAACAGCACCCAGCCGGGGGATTGTCAGTATCCCCACACCCGCCCGGGGCCTCTCACCAGGGGTTGCTCCGCAGTAGGAGAGAGACCACCCCCGATCGAGAAGTTTGGGTCCAGTGGCAATTCTGCGCATGGTGACGACACCGACTACATCTTGTCGGTACCTTTCCCCACCACCTCTACCAGCTCCGGCTCCTTCCCCCTTGTGACATGCCATGTCCCAACAGCTGGTGTCCATCGCCAAGGTCCAGTTCATCTGAGACCATCCCTCTCCCTGTCATACTGGCATCGCACCTTGTTCTACGCAGTGACAATGAGTGAGTGTAGTTTGTATGCTCTCCACCTGTTCCGCATGGATTCACTCCCACAGCTAAACCCACAGACAGTGGCCAAAACATCCCCCCCAAGCTGAAAAAAAATCCCCTGCAAATCACTCAACTGGCACCGCACACAGCAGCATCAGCAACAACATCATCCCGCGCCTCCCCCCACCCCCCCGACTACAGGGAACACTCGGCAGGAACCCTCCTGCATTCAGGAGTCTTGAGGCTCCGGTGAGAATTTCGTGGGGTAAACAAGCCGGGTCGTAAACAACAGTGACAGGCGAACACCGCGTCTCTCGCGCAAGCTGGAGGGACTGCCGTGCCGCCAGTACCGCCACCACCGCCACCCCTCCTCTTCACCACAGGCCTCTCCCCCCCCACGCAGCCATTAGCCCCCTGGCATCACAGCTCCTCGCGCGCGGGGAGCTCAAGCCACAACTATGAGGCGACTCCCTGAATGTGGGGCGGTGTAGAGCCGAGTGAGCGTGCGTGCACGCGCGTGTGTGTGTTGGGGAGCGGTGGCGCACTGCTTAACGACGCTGCGCTACAAACCGCGGCCATGAACCGAGTTTGAGTCCCGCTCGCAGCCAACAACACCGGGGTGATGATTACCTGAACCGGTCCCGGGCCTCGTCTGGGTCGATGTGTAAAACATCAGCGCCGGCTACCCACCCCCTCGTGTGCCGTGTCGGCCTTCATAAGTGCTCGCTAACAGCACTTGCCCCAACAGTCTGTTGAGGCTACACAGGGGACCTATGCCTTTTGATATTGTATGCATGCGAGTGTGTTTGTGTGTTGCTGTGTGCGATTATACACCGAATGTGTGTGTGTATAATGCGGGCTAGCGTCCGTCCATCCGTGTGTGTGCGTGTGTGTACGTGTGTGTGTGCAGTTGATTGCGCACAGAGCGACGGTGCGCAGAGCGTTCCTGTGCAGGGAAAGAGCGCACATGCTTGTGCATTGTGTGGGGGGTGTTAGCTACTGTGTGTGCCGAGCGTGTGAAGTGACCGTGTGTGTAGTACGTTTGGTGGCTATGCAGAGATTGTATGTTTTGTCAGTGATTGTGCATAGAGTAAGCCAGTGATTGTGTATTGTTTGACTTGGCAATTGTGTCTAGTGTACGAGACAGTGATTGTGTGTAGTGTATATATGGGGAGCGGTCGTGTGGTAGTTGGGGCACTGCGCTGCAAACCCGGCGACCCGTTTACGTTCGATTCCCGTTTACGGCCACCAACACCGGTGACGATTATCCGAACTGGTGCCGAGTCTCCCGTAGCTCAAAGGTGGCCGGCCGTGGTGCTGGCTACCCAACCCCTCGTGTGCCGTGCCGGCCCTGTAAGGCTTTCCGAGGGATGCGTGTCCTCGTGGACATTGTGCGAGACAGTGCTTGCGCACGGCGTGAGAGACGATGACGACTGTGTGTGTTGTGATTGAATGAGACAGCGATGGTGCACGGGGTTTGTGGTTGCGAGCCCGGCGCGTTTCGCGATCGTGTACGCGGAGTGATTGTGTAAGTGTGCCCGCGCGCGCTGGCACTCCGCGGTATACTTCTCCTGCCCATGCTCCAATAACCACCGCCACACCCGCCCTGCTGCCCCCCCCCCACAAACCCCAGCGCGTCCCCACTCCCATCCAAACCACCGCGGGGTCTCGGGATGAGACACCGGCGTTCCGAAGAGGAATTTTAATTAATTACAGCGAAATCAATCACCTGGGCGTTGCCCACGCCGCCAACCGCGTGTGTGTGTCAGTGTGTGTGCGAGCTGTCAAACTGGTTTGACACTCGCTCATATGCACACACAGACACACACATATGCAGATGTGACAGATAACCCCCGTGCAAACTGCTGGAGCAATCGCTTTTAGCGAACACCTATGCAAGGCCGGCAAACGGTGCACATGTGAGGGGGTGGTGTGGCTGGAACCGCAGTGCTGGTGTTTACACTACCGCACCATGTGACTCATTTACGGGTGAGTCGACCTAGGGGAGGCCCGGGATCGGTTCAAATAATGGTCGCAGACTTGGGTGGTCGTGAGCGGGAATTGAACTTGGGTCGCCGGATTCGCAGCGCAGCACCAATGGCTACACTACCGCTCCTCACACATAAAAACAAAGTTACCCCCTATAGCCTTAACAGGCTGTCGTGCCAAGTGCTGTTAGCGAGTAGCACCTCTGAAGGCCGGCACGGCACGCGAGAGGGTGGGGGTGGCCAACGCCACGCCCGGCCGCCTTTGTCATCCGAGTATACACACACACGTATGCATGCATGCACGCATACACACGTATGCGTGCATGCATATTTATACACATATAAATAGGCATTCGTATACACGCGTACATACAAAGATAAAAAAAAACATCCCCCGTATAGCCTTAACAGACTGTTGGGGCAAGTGCTGTTAGCGAGCACCTACACGCGTACATACACACGCACGCACGCGTACGCGCGCGCACATAAGCACTCGCGCGTTCACGGTGAACGCACCCAGTGGGGTAAGAATTCACCCCGGGGCGGTTTGAGGATCCGTAACGATCCCCGCTCTCACGATTCCATCCTAGAGTCGATGTTTTTGTTATGTTGGTGTCCCTAGTCACGTGACACCCATCAGCAGTCACGTGATCCCGTCACGCACACCACGCTGGTGTTTCCCGCACCCGCGATCCGGTGCGTGTATCTAACCCGTATCGCTACGGTAATTACCATGTCCATTATCCACCCAAGAAAGCCTCACCGAGTCTCAAGACTCGTTTTCACTAGAGTCCTGCTACATCGCGATGTTTGGCCAATTGCATCAATGAGTGTGTGGCTTCGTGTAATTTTATGGGTCTCTGCCAGTCTATGGATCTCGATGCGAGCGCCTATGAGCCTCTGCGCGAGTCTATGGGTCTCTGTGCCAGTCTATGGATCTCAGTGCGAGGCACCTGTGAGCCTCTGTGCGGGTCTATGGGTCTCTGTACCAGTCTATGAATCTCAGTGTGATCGCCTGTGAGCCTCTGTGCGGGTCTATGGGTCTCTGTGCCAGTCTATGAATCTCAGTGCGATCACCTATGAGCCTCTGTGCGGGTCTATGGGTCTCTGTGCCAGTCTATGAATCTCAGTGTGATCGCCTATGAGCCTCTGTGCGAGTCTATAGGTCTCTGTGCCAGTCTATGATTCTCAGTGCGAGCACCTGTGAGCCTCTGTGCGAGTCTATGGGTCTCTGTGGCAGTCTATAAATCTCAGTGCGAGCACCTGTGAGCCTCTGTGCGGGTCTATGGGTCTCTGTGCCAGTCTATGAATCTCAGTGTGATCACCTATGAGCCTCTGTGCGAGTCTATGGGTCTCTGTGCCATTCGATGGGGTCTTTACGTCTGGAAAGCATCACCGGAGTCTCAAGACTCGTTTTCCAGGAGACCCCTGCTGCAATTAGGAACGTCTTGCTGCGTATTTTTACCGAATGCGTGGGAGGAAACGGGAGAGCCCCTCACCCTGGTCCGCGCGTGCCTCTCTCTCCCGAGTCCCCCCCGAGTCTCAGACTCGGCTGGGGGGGGGACTTTCCCGGCCGCCGCAGGACGACGGCCGGAGTCGATCGTCGCCGTTCACCTGGAGGTTTCAAAAGCTGCAGTTTCGTTTCCTCCTTTTGAAGTTTAACTTTTGCGAGCAGGCTGCCGTTTTACTCGCCGGGGTCTTCAAACGCCACCGTCTGTTTGACAGGATGTGAAGGGGACAGTTTTTTTTTCTTTCCCCCCTGCGACTGCCGCTTGCTTGGGATTACAGCGAGAGGCGGGCAGACAGAGGAACACGTGGATTAGCGAACAAAGACAAAGATCCCCCGCGTAGCCTTAACAGACTGTTGGGGCAAGTGCCGTTAGCGAGTAGCACCTATGAAGGCCGGCACGGCACACCAGGGGGTGGGCGGCCAGCACCATGCCCGGCCGCGTTTGTCTCCCCAGTGGGGATGTTCACACACTGGCACCAGGTACTCATATGAGGCTGAGTGGACCTAGGGGAGGCCAAGGACCGGTTCAGATAATCGTCAATGGTGTTTGACATAAGCGGAAATCGAACCCGGGTGGCCGTGTTCGCGGTTAGCACGCTGCGCTACCGCTCCCCACACAGAAGTACACACTCACACACACTCACACGTTTGCTAAAAGAAGTACAAAGACCCCCTGTGCGGCCTTTAACAAACTGTTTGGCCAAGCTCTGTTGAGCGAGCCCCTTCTATTACTCGTCAATCACTCTATTGGGATCACGCACACACACAGTAGCAGCAGCAGCAACCGCCGCCTGCCCTCTGCTGGCAGGCTCATGCCCCAGGTCGCTCAGGAAACACGAGACGCCCTATATGCTGGCCTCTTTGAAGTTCTCAGTTGGTTCAACCAAATTGACTTGAAACCTGAAAGTGAACGTGACCCCCGACGACAATTATCTTGGGTGATGGCAGGGTGGTGGGTGTGGTGCGGGATGGTGGATGGCCCAGATAAAACCACATGGGCGAGTGTGAGTCAGGGTATTGCCGATGGCGTTGTTCACCCACGCAGGCAGTGGGGCGGAGGAGGGAGAGACACGGATTGCTCCGGGAGTTGTCGTTGCTTCTTCAAGTAACCAGACGGCTCGTGCTTGCGGTCGCAGGGGACAGCGACCCGCAGCGAGTGGGGAGCGGCTGATAATGACGCGCGCACACGCAAAAATATTACATCTACCTATCAGCACGTGTGTGCGTGTCTGTGCGCGCGTATGTTTGAGTGTGTGCGTGTGCGTGTGTCCATGCGAGTGCGTGTGTGTGTGTGTATACGTGTGAGTGCGTGTATACGTGTGTGTGTGTGTATGCGTGTGAGTGCGTGTTTACGTGTGTGTGTGCTTGTGTACGTGTGTGCGTGTGTACGTGTGTGCGTGTGTACGTGTGTGTGCGTGTGTCCATGGGGAGCGGTAGTGTAGCGGTTAGCGCGCTGCGCTATGAACCCGGCGACACGAGTTCGATTCCCGCTCACGGCCAACACCAGTGACGATTATCTGAACCGGTCTCGGGCCTCCCCTAGGTCGACTCAGCCTCAAATGTGTACCTGGTGCGGTGTGTAAACATCGCCACTAGGGAGACAAAGGCGGTCGGGCGTGGTGCTGGCCACCCACCCCCTCGTGTACCGTTCCGGCCTTCATAGGTGCTCGCTAACAGCACTTGCCCCTACAGTCTGCTAAGGCTATACAGGGGATCTTTGTCTTTGTCCATGCGAGTGCGTGTGTGTGCGTGTATACGTGTGAGTGCGTGTATACGTGTGTGTGCGTGTTTACGTGTGTGTGTGCTTGTGTACGTGTGTGCGTGTGTACGTGTGTGTGCGTGTGTGTGCGTGTGTGTGCGTGTATACGTGCGAGTGCGTGTTATACGTGCGAGTGCGTGTGTACGTGCGAGTGTGCGTGTGTACGTGTGTACGTGTGTGTGCGTGTGTACGTGCGACTCCGTGATTTGTTTACCTTTCGTGTACTTTGCACTCCTATCGTGTTTTTTGTCCTGTTTGTTGTTGTAACATTCTGACCCCGTGCCCGGACAAATAAAGATTCTGATTCTGAGTGTGTGTGCACGTGTGTGTGCGTGTGCACGTGCGAGTGCGTGTGCACGTGCGAGTGCGGCGCGTGGGGAGCGGTTGGCGCGCGGCGCTACGAACACGGAGAACCGAGTTCGATTCCCGCTCGTGGCCAACACCAACGACGATTAAATGAACCGGCCGGGCGTGGTGTTGGCCACCCACCACCTCGTGTGCTGTCGGCCTTGAAAGGTGCTTCCGAACAGCACTCGTCCCAACAGTCTTGAAGTTTGTTTTTTTGCGGTGTGTGTCAGCGTGCACGCGCGAGTGCGGTACACGTGTGTGCGTGCACGCGCGAGTGCGGTACACGTGTGTGTGTGGTGTGTGTGTGTGCGCGCGTGTGCGGTGCATGTTCGTTTGCGGTGCGCTGGTCACCTTGTGTGAAGGCGCTGCCGGTGGCATAGATGTTTTCGGGAGCGCCGCCCCCCACGAGCCAGCACACCGTGTCCACGTCGTGCACCACGCTGTCGTAGAATATCCCTCCTGCTAGAAAACACAAAACATCCCCCCCCCAGCACAGCCTCAATACTCGCTTGGGGCAAGTGCTGTTGGCGAGCGTCTAGGGGGTGCGTGGCCAGCACCACGCCCGGCCGCCTTTGTCTCCCGAGTGGCAATGTTTACACGCCGCACCAGGTGCTAGTTTTTAGGCCGAGTCGACCTCGGGGAGGCCCAGCTCCAGCTCAGAGAACCGGTGCTGGTGGCCGTCGGCGAGGATCAAACTCGGGCCGCCGGGTTGGTGCGTAGTGAGCTAACCGCAGCGCCACCACTCCACACACACACACACACCGACATCCACTGTGGTGATACACACCACCTGGTCCCCCGGGGGTGGAACTCCCCACCCACCATGGGAGATCAGGCTCTCAGTGTTCATATATATAAATATATTTTTAAACTTTATTATTTAAGCTTTGTTCCTCTCTGGCCCTTAATGCTGCTAGCCGGCTCCTTCTCGATCATCTTTGTCATGTTTCATTCGTGGGGCCTTGACACTTCATGGAAGCCCTTAATATGTGAAAATTATTCTTGCAATGTAGGTATGTTGAACTTCTTTCTTACCGTATGTTGCTAAACGTGCAAATCGGAGGTACGGTGGGGGGGAAGGACAACAAACTAAACACGGAAAACAGTTCTAGAGACGTGAGTTTTCAATCTAGATTGAAACGTGCATAGCTCCAGTGGCTTCCTAATATCTGAAGGAAGAGCGTTCCAGACGGCCGCAGAAGCGCATCTGAAAGCTCCGCGCGATACGGTGACCACCGTAATTGTTTGATGGTTAGCCAAAAGCCGCTGCTGCGAGGATGACCGGAGTTTGCATGATAATGGTTTAAGCTTCTTGACGAGATCAGCAAGGTATTGTGGGTCATTTGTGGCAAGCACTTAGTGTGTAATAAGCGTGAAAATGTAATGAGTTACGATTCGTATTTCGTGCACAACAGCCACCATTCGCCAACAAGGAGGGCACAGGACAGACTCCATTTGCCAGGGGTTGACTGACCGAGTTGACTGGCAGATGCACCAGCTGTGCTCCCCACTGTACCAACTTGCGGTGTTTTTGCTGCCTGGTTCTCCACTCGTTGTTGTGAGCGTCGCTCCTCCGCCCTTCATTGTTGCTGGAGGGCGACTGCCTTCAACTGCCCAGTAGCTTCCTTCACGAGCCTCCTCCATAGAGGCCGATCTTTACACTGCTGGTACCGGTCACCAGCAAGTTCACTCGGCTCCACATCCTCTCGAAATGCATCAGTCCATCTCTTGTCTAGCCAGTGCCACACCCATTTAGCCCCCTCTATCTGGCCAAACAGAATCCACTTGGGCATACTGTGGCTGGGCATGCGGGCTACATGATCCAGCCAACGCAGCTTCAAATGTGCCGGAGGAGCTCACCGATGGGACTGCGTCACAGGATCTTTCAAGGATCTGTGAGCTCCTCACACAATCGAGCCTGGTCAATCCCAGGAGGGACCGTAGGCAGGCCAGCCTGAACGTGTCAAACCGGCGCAGCCGTTCCTGCACATATGAAAGACGCGATGGTTGGGGAGCGACTGGGGCCCAGGCAGCTTCAACGCGGCACCAGTCTTTGGCGCCGGAACGCCGCTCGACCGACTCGGAGCGAGACCTCCGCTGCAACACCGATGGTGGCGACGAAACGGCCAGGAACGCGAACTCCTTCCAACCCTCTCCACACCCACCCCCCTCTTTACTCGTCGAGAGCTAAGGCAGTGGAGTGTGTGATGACACGAGAGTATCTAGGCATGCGCTTTGTTTTTGGTGGGCTTGACGGGGAGGCCCAACCTGTTTCATGGCACGCTGCATGTTCGGCAGCAGAGCCTCCACCTGCCCAGAGTGAGCAGCAATTACAAATGCATCGGTAAACGACCATATTATATACTGTTAGACCGTGAGGCTATGTGACTGGGTCTACCATCAACAACCTGTGACCACCACCCCATCCTAGCAGCGCCGCACGGCCCTCTGACCCTCCGAGCGGAGGCTGCGGTAAGCCTCCTCATTCTCGGGCGTGGGGACATTGTAGACGGTGGGAGTGGATCCGCCGCTTTCCCTAAGCTAGCTGGAACACCTCCTCCTCCGTCAGCCAGGGATTCTGGGGAGGTCTAGACTTTGTAGCCCAATGCATGAGCCAGAGTCCTGAACCTCACCCATTTTCCCCGTGGTTTCAGGATGAGGTAGGAGGGGGGGCGGAAATGACAACACCATCTACAAGCAATAATCACCTTGCATACACATACTACATCCCAACACTGAAATTAAACACACCACCTGCTCTCCCACACACACCCCCTCTGTGACCCACACACACACCTGTGACCCACACACACACCTGTGACCCATAAACACCTACTCTGTATTCCCCACACACACACACGCGTGACCCACACACACACGCGTGACCCACACACACCCTCTGTATTCCACACACACCTGTGACCCACACACACACCTGTGACCCACACACACACCTGTGACCCACACACACACCTGTGACCCAAACACACACCTGTGACCCACACACACACCTATGACCCACACACCCTCTGTATTCCACACACACACCTGTGACCCACACACACACCTGTGACCCACACACACACCGGTGACCCACACACCCTCTGTATTCCACACACACACACCTGTGACCCACACACACCTGTGACCCACACACACACCTGTGACCCACACACACACCTGTGACCCACACACCCTCTGTATTCCACACACACACACCTGTGACCCACACACACACCTGTGACCCACACACACACCTGTGACCCACACACACACCTGTGACCCACACACACACCTGTGACCCACACACACACCTGTGACCCACACACACACCTGTGACCCACACACACACCTGTGACCCACACACACACCTGTGACCCACACACACACCTGTGACCCACACACCCTCTGTATTCCACACACACACACACACACCTGTGACCCACACACACCTGTGACCCACACACACACCTGTGACCCACACACCCTCTGTATTCCACACACACACACCTGTGACCCACACACACACCTGTGACCCACACACACACCTGTGACCCACACACACACCTGTGACCCACACACACACCGGTGACCCACACACACACCGGTGACCCACACACCCTCTGTATTCCACACACACACACACACCTGTGACCCACACACACCTGTGACCCACACACACACCTGTGACCCACACACCCTCTGTATTCCACACACACACACACACACCTGTGACCCACACACACACCTGTGACCCACACACCCTCTGTATTCCACACACACACACCTGTGACCCACACACACACCTGTGACCCACACACACCTGTGACCCACACACCCTCTGTATTCCACACACACACACCATCCCATCGTTATTCCAAACACACACGCGCCAACACACCTCCTCCCTCCGTGGCAGCGCCCACGCGCACCCACCCAACACCCCGTGCAGGGAGCTCCCCGCCAGCACGGCACAGACAAGGCCTTTAATAAAGGAGCTGTTTTCGGCTTAGGGAGGGCTGAGCCGGGATCTAATGAGGGCTCGCCATGCCGGCACGGCCACCGCCGCCGCCGCACAGCCCAGTAACGCTCACCTGCAAGGGAGGAGGTCTGGGCGCCTAATCGGGTAATTACCCCACGCGCGCAGGGTGTGCACACGCCCACACACACACCCACACACACACACACCCACACACCCACGTGCACACACACGTGCACCCACACGCTGCACACCGGCGCACACACACACACAAAACATACGCACATATGCGCGACTACACGCACTGCACACCGGCGCGTACTCGTGCACATGCATGACCACACACGCACAGCACTACGGCACGCACGCATGCACATTCACATGCACGACCACACACACTGCACACTGGCACACACTCACGCACACTACACACTGGCACACACTCACACACTTACATGGCCACACACACTGCACCCTGGCACACACACACTCACGACCACACACACTGCACACTGGCACACACTCACACACACTGGTGCACACACTTACATGGCCACACACACTGCACCCTGGCACACACACACACTCACGACCACACACACTGCACACTGGCACACACACACACTTACATGGCCACACACGCTGCACACTGGCACGCTCATGACACACACACACACACTGCACTGGCACGCGCACTCGCACACAAAGACATCCTGCCCACTCCGTTTTTAGGCCAAAAAGGACTGTAGGGGCAAGTGTTGTTTGTGAGTAGCACCAATCAAGGTTGGCACGGCACACGAGGGGGTGGATGGCCTGCATTACACCCAACCGCCTTTGTCTCCCCCACCGATGTTTGCACACTGTACCAGACACTCATTGGAAGGCGAGTCGACCTTGAGGAGGCCAGCCCAGGACCGGATCAGATAGTCGTGAACGGTGTTGGCCGTGAGCAGGAATCGAATTCGGGTTGCCGGGTTTGTAGCGCAGCGCGCTAACCGCTGCTACACTACCGCTCACACTCGTAAGTACATTTGCACACACGTGAACCCACACAACAACAACCGCCATTCGCCACTAAGTGGCGGTGACGTCACCACGACGCTTGTGCCAGGCCATGTGCACCTTGAGGCCACGTGAAGTGTCGAACGCCCGCTTGCAGGAGGTCACGGGGCAGACCCAGGTGCCACGGGTCGACTGACTGAGATGACTGACGCATGTACCCACAATGACACAGGTGCCTGCCCGAGACATTGGCTCCCTTCTGATCAGACGTGTTCTGTATGCCGATGGCTTGGTTATTGCCGCTCCCTCTGAGGACGAGTTGAAGAGTCCGATGCTGAACCTGGAACGTGCCACTAAGAGGTGGGGCCTTACCATCAGTCCCACAAAAAACAAACCACCTGCCTGGGTATTTCATGTCATCAAACGCTCCACGCCCTCAACTCCCCGTGAGTGATGGGGTGATTGTGGAGAGAGTGAAGGAGTCCCCATACCTGGGCAGTGTGTTCATGACCAGCTCTGTTTTGCCAGCGGAAGTCTAATTTTGGAACAGTCGAGCGGCATTATCTTTCCATCGGCTGCGTAACGCAGCGTGGAGATTACCTGGGTCTGTCGCTCCATACGAAGCTTCGGATCTTCTCGGCCACAGTTATACCCCTCCCTTCTCTACGCTTGTGAAATGTGGACCCCTTCACAGGAACATCTGCGTCAGTTTGAAACATTCAAGCTGTCCTATCTATGATCCATTACTGGATTTAACAAGGCTGTATTGCGCGAGGAGTTCACAGATCCTTTAAATATCTGGACACATTCTCAGCATTGAGCTCCTCCGGCAGGTAAGGCTGCATTGGCTGGATCATGTCACCCGCATGCCCAGCCACCGCATGCCCAAGCAGCTTTTGTTTGGCCGGATAGAGGGGGTTAAACGGGTGTGGCATGGGCGAGAAAAGAGATGGGCTGATGCAGTACAAGAGAATGTGGAGCTGAGTGGACTTGCCAATGAGGTATCAAAATCGGCCTCTACGGAGGAGACTCGTGAAGGACGCTACCGAGTAGTTGGAGGCAGTCGCCCTCCAGCAACAATGGAGGGTGGAGGAGCGACGCTCCCAACAATGAGTGGAGCACCAGTCGGCTAAAACGCAGCAAGTCGTCACAGCGGCGAGCCCAGGTGGCACATATGCCAGTCATCTCAGTCAGTCAACCCAAAACACCTGGGTCAAGTGGCCTCAAAGTGAACCTAGCCTGGGTCACGTGCTGTGGTGACATCACCGCTACTTAGTGGTGATCGGTTGTTGTTGGTGTTGTGTTCAGACATGCATTAGTGTGCGTCCGAGCGGTTAGCGCTGCGCTATGCTACGAACCCGCTTATCCGAGTTTGATTCCTGCTCACGGCCAACATTAGTGACGATTATTTGAACCGGTCTTGGGCCTCCCCTAGGTCGACTCCGCCTCAAATTAGTACTTGAGGCGGTGTAAACATCACCACCAGGGAGACAAAGGTGGCGGGGCGTGGTGCTGGCCACCACCCCTTCGTGTGCCGTGCTGGCCTTCATTAGGTGCTCGCTCAGAGCACTTGCCCTAACAATCTGCTAAAGGCTATATGGGAAATCTTTGTCTTTGTTTATGAACATGGGGAGCGGTAGTGTAGCTGTTAGTGCACTGCGCTCCAAAACCGGTGACCCGAGTCCGACTCCAGTGACAACTATCTGAACCAGCCTTGAATGAGTACCTGGTGCAATGTGTAAACATCAGCACTGGGGAGACAAAGGTGGCTGGGCATGGTGTTGGCCACCCACCCACACCCTGGTGTGCCTTTTCGGTACTTACTATCAGCACTTGTCCCAACAATTGTCGGCTATTCAGGAGACCTTTGTCTTTGTATGAAAGCATGATTTGGTGCATGTTGGGCGCTATGATTGTATGAGTGTGCGTGAGTACGTGCGTCTCTATATGAATGTGTACATCTTTGTTTTTTGTCTTTACCAATGCGTGCGTGCACCTGTGGTTATGTTTATCTACGTGACTTTACCGAAAGACCCAAAGAATATGGGCATATGTGTATGAATGTGTATATGTGTATGAATGTGTGGGTATATCTGTCTGAATGTGTATTTGTGTATGAATGGGTATTTGTGTATGAATGTGTGGATATATTTGTCTGAATGGGTATATGTGTATGAATGTGTGGGTACATCTGTCTGAATGGGTATATGTGTCTGAATGTGTGGGTATATCTGTCTGAATGTGTATATGTGTCTGAATGGGTATACGTGTATGAATGTGTATCCGGTGCATCTATCAGTCAGCCAACCCATGGCACCTGGGTCTGTCCCAAAGACCTCCAGTCAGCGAGTCTTCGACACGTCACGTGGTTCCAAGGTGCACCTGGCCTGGCACAGGCGCCGCGTTGATGTCACCGTCACTTAGTGGCGAACGGCAGGTATTGGTATGAATGTGTGTGTATGTCTGTATGAATGTGTGTGCGTCTGTACAAATGTGTGTGCGCGTCTGTACAAATGTGTGTGCGCGTCTGTACGAATGCGTGTATGTGTACGAAGGTATGAGCATGTGTCTCTTTGTCCCTATGTGTGTGTGTGTATGTCTGTATGGATGCACGTGTATGAAGGTGAGGAGCGATTATGTAGCGATGAGCCCGCTGCGCTAAGAACCTGCCGACCCGGGTTCGACTGCCGCCGATAGTCAACACCAGTGACCATTTTCTGAATCGGTCCTGGGTCTTCCCTTTGGTCGACTCAGCCTCAAATGAGTACCTGGTGCGGTGTGTAAACATCGCTACTCGGGAGACAAAGGCGGTGGGGAATAATGCTGGCCACCCACCCCTTCGTGTGCCGTGCCGGCCTTCATAGGTGCTCGCGAAGAATGCTGCTGGGTACTGGGAGGCAGCCGCCCTCCAGCAACAGCGGAGCACAGAGGAGTGACACTCACAACAGTGGAGGGCACGGGTCAGTCTCCCCAGTCAACCCGTAAAAGTCTGCTGAGGCTATACGGGGGATCTTTGTCTTTGTATGAAGGTATGAATGTTCGTGCGTGTCTTTGTCCCTGTGTGTGTGTGTGAGCGCGTGCACGCCGCGTGCGCCCCGGGGCGATGTGCGGTGCGCCTAGGTATGCACCGCGACGCACCGCTCGCTCGCTCTCCCCCACGCTCTCCCCGCGTTCTCCCCACAACAACGCGTGCCAGCGTGTGCACGCGCGCGTACACACACCACGGCGCGCACGCGTTGTTCAATGTCTGACAAACGGAAGGAAGTCCGAACAAAAGACAACAACACGCACGTGCGCGCGCACACACCAACACGTAAAACACACGACGCATCCGCGCTGCCGAGGTGCAGGAAACACAATGGCCGACCGTGAAGTGAGTGGGAATTGATAGCAGCCGGCTTAAACCTGAGCCACAGCGCCGTAGGCCCCAGGGCAGAGCCGTGAGCCTGCGTCCCCCAGCGCCACAGACAAAGATCCCCCCCCCCCCCGTACGGCATCAATGGGCCGCCCGGGGGCAAGTGCCGTTGGAGAGTAGCACCTGCGGACGGCGCTCCGAAAGAAGGGGGCCCGCGGTGTGGCAGGAATCCACACTCGGCCACCTTTGTCTCCCCAATGCTGATGTGTACACACAGCACTAGGTAATCGTTTAAGGCTGAGCAGACCTAGAGGAGGGCCCAGCACCGGTTCAGATATTCGTCGCCACTTTTGGCCTTGAGTGGGAATTGAACTTGGGTCACTGGGATTCGTAGTGCAGTGTGTTAACCACTGCGCCACCGTTCCCCACAAGGAACATACTGACACTCACTCCACGAAGACAAAGATCCCCCGTATAGCCTCAACAAACCGTTGGGGCAAGTGCTGTGAGTAAGCACCTATGAAGACCTGCAGGGCACACGAGGGAATGGGTGGTGAGCACCACGCCCAGCCACCTTTATCTCCCCAGTGCTGATGTTTACACAAGCGATTTCCTGCTCGAATGAGCATTGAGGCAGTGCTCATATCCTGTAGCCCTGAGTCACCGATGGAAGTTCCACGTTCTTATGGAAAGAGCAAGTTTTTCGTAGAGAACACCTAAAAAGTGGTCCTAGTTTTTATTGACCCCAGGGGAAAGGTTAACGATGGGCCGATTTAACCCCCGACCAGGATTGGAGACTTGCAACCTTTCGATTGCGAGCTGCCTCCCTCCACCGCTGAGCACCCACCTAGCCGATGTTTACGCACCGCACCAAGTACTCGTTTATGGCTGAGTAGACCTAGGGGAGGCCCAGGACCTGTTAAGATATTCGCTGCTGTAATTGGCGGCGAGTCGAAATCAAACTCGGGTCACTGATGTTCGTAGCGCAGTGCTCTAACCACTGTGCCACCGCTCCCCACGTGTGTACACAAAGACAAAGATGCCCCGTATAGCGTGAACAGACTGTTGGGGCAAGTGCAGTTAGCGAGCAGCACCTATGAAGGCCGGCACGACACACGAGGGGGCACGGTGTCGTACACGTGTGGCGTGTACATGCACACACGTACAAACACGCGCGTGCGCACACATACACGCGCATGCACATATACACTGATACACACAAAACATACAACACACACACACACGCGCGTACGTACACAAACACATTAGCTCAAGACAAAAGTCCCTCGGGCTCACATATGCACGAATGCGCACACACAGACACGCACATTTACACTGGTACCCTCGCACATAAACAACACACGCACACAAACACATTATATCAAAACAATCCTTCGCGCGCACACACGCACGCGCGCACACACACGCGTACACACACACGTGCATACACACGCACACACAAGCACGCGCGCACACACGCGCACGCATACACGTGCATACACATGCACGCTCGCACACATGCTCGCGCACACACACACGCACACACACACACGCGTGCGCACCCTCTGAAATCACACCTAAACCACAGGCCGCCACATAATGATTGAACCCCCCCCCCCGTCCCCCCCCCCCCCCCGTCCCCCGTCCCCACACCCAGCGCTGCACCCCATCCTCTCTTCCCCGGGGCCCTGGCGCTCGTGTGTTTGGGTATGATTATGCGAGGGTATGTACTGTATGCAATACACCTGTACGTCTGTGTGTATATATGTGAATCAGTGTGTGTGTGCATGTGTATCAGTGTGTGTGCATGTGTATCAGTGTGTGTGATCGTGATTGAGTGTGTGCGTGACAGTGTGTGCGAGTCCGTACCAGACTTCTGCAGTAGGGAGTGAGTGTGTATGTATGTGTGACTGTATGAGTAAGTATATGAATGTATGTGTGTAATTGATGGTCGAACTGTGTACGAGCGAGTTTATGTGTCAGTCGAGAAAGGTTGGGAGGTGTGGTGTGTATTTATGAGTGAGTGTACATGTGTCTGTGTGTGTCAGTACCAGGCTTTTGCAACAGGGAGTGTGTGCATGTATGTGTATGAGTGTAACCTTCATCAGCTAGCTGTGGGTTTGAATGGGGTCCTGGGTGTACACCCACCACCGGAGTGGAAGAATGGCAGGCGCATCTTACAGATGACAAGTCGATGGTCAGTGGGCAGATCAGCTCCACGGTAGATACTGGTGTCAAGGACATGGGCCCGCATCCGCTGTCCCATCACTATGTAGTCCAGGAGATATTCCTGCTTGGACCCGGCGTGCAGCCATGATGTTGTGTGGATGCGCCAATGCCGGAAGAGCGTATTGGTAATTACAAGCCCATGGGCGAAAATGTCATCATCGCTTGCAGCTGGGGTTGGCATCGTCCCCCACTCCTCCTGATGTCGAGGGGAAATGGGCGAGGTTTAGGACTGTGGCTCATGCAGCTGCAATGGCTGTTTTTGGTACACGGTCCAGACCTCCCCAGAGACCCTGGCTGACAGAGGAGGTGTTCAAGCTGGCTGAGAAAAAGCGACAGGCCCACTCAATGGTTACAGCATCCCACGTCGGAGAATGAGGAGGCTTACCGCAGCCTTCGCTCGTAGGTTCGGAGAGCCGTGAGGCGCTGCAAGGATGGGTGGTGGTCGCGGGTTGCTGAGGAGATGGAGTCTGCCTCAATGGCCCGCAATCACAAATCGCTCTTTAATTCCATAAAAAAAGTAACCTGCAGCGCCACACCTATTACCATCATTAGGGTAAAGAACGGTGATCCAATCTCCAACCCCCAGGAACAGGTTTGCAGATTTGCTGAGCATTTCTGTGAGGTCCTGGGGAAGGGAAAATCCCTCAGCCAGGAAAACAACGTGGGACAAAGTGGGGATGACCCTGCCGAGGCTGCGGTGCCTCAAATATTGGAGGAAGAAGTAGTCACCCCCTGTGAGTGGCTGGCTGAGGTGCCATCTGTTGAGGAAGAACTAAAGGCGATCCAGAGTCTGAGACCAGGAAAGGCACCGGGCAGAGATGATCTCCCAAGCTAAATGCTGAGGGGTGGCATTTGTGCACAAACTGCCCTACATGACTTCATAGCAACGGTCTGGACCACTGGACGGGTTCCACAGGATTGGAAGGATGCCCTGGTGGTCCCCCTCTTTAAGAAGGGGGACCGCACAGACTGTGACAACTACAGGGGCATCTCACTCCTCAGTGTGCCGGGAAAGGCCCTGGCAAGGATTATTCAACATCGCCTTGCTAGGCACACTGAGGAGAGGCTTGCGGAGCCCCAATGCGGTTTCAGGAAAGGGCGGTCCTGCACAGATGCCATATTTTACGTCCATCTACTACAGCAGAGGTGTAGGGAATTCCAACAGTACCTACATCTCTGTTTTATTGACCTGGTAAAAGGCCTATGATACCATCAGTAGGCCTGGGCTCTGGGTTGTTCTTCGTGCTTTCGGAGTCCCTGACCCTCTGCTCACGATCATTTAGGGACCTTCTTGATGGTGAGCGGGCCCGGGTAAAACTACGTGGCCGGGAGTCAGAGCCATTCCCTGTACACCTTGGGGTGCGACAGGGATGTCCCTCTTGCTCCCACCTTATTTAACATCTATTTTGACCACGTAGTTTGTGAAGCCTTCAATAGCTGTAATGGAGAAATTTCCATCTGGTACAGATACAATGGGAGGCTGATTGATGCCCGGGTGCGGTCAAGGGATGGCTCCCTATTGCTCAACCATGTTATGTATGCCGATGATCTGGTAATTGCTGCTCACTCAGAGGAGGAGCTGGAGGTGCTGCTGCTGAACCTGGAGCTTGCTACGAAGAGGTGGGGCCTTACCATCAGCCCCACCAAAACTAAGCACCTGCCTGGGTATTTTGTACCATCGGACACTCCACCCCCACAACTCTCAATTGGTGATGGGGCAGTTGTGGAGAGAGTGGAGAGTTTCCCATACCTGGGCAGTGTGCTCATGACCGGCTCCGGTTTAACAGCAGAGCTCTCACTCAGAATCAGTCGAGCGGCATAATCTTTTCATTGGTTGCGTAACGCTGTGTGGAAGCTACCTGGTCTGTCGCTCCGCATTAAGCTTCAGGTCTTCACGGCCAGTCATTCCCTCCCTTCTCTACACTTGCGAAACGTGGACCCCCTAATGAAGCATCTTCGCCTTTTGGAAATATTGAGGCTGGCCTGCCTACGAACCATCCTGGGATTAACCAGGCTGGATTGTGTGAGGAGCTCACACATCCTTAAAAGATCTGGACAAGGTCCCATTGGTGAGCTGCTACGGCAGGCAAGGCTGCGTTGGCTGGGCCATGTAGCCCGCATGCCCAGTCACCGCATGCCTAAACAGCTTTTGTTCGGCCGGATGGAGGGGGCTAAACGGGCGTGGCACGGGCTAGAGAAGAGATGGAGTGATGTGGTAGAGGAGGATGTGGAGCTGAGTGGACTTGCCGATGACTGGTACCAACAGTGTCAAGATCGGCCTCTGTGGAGGAGGCTCGTGAAGGATGCTACTGGGCAGTTGGAGGCAGTCGCCCTCCAACAACAACAATGAGCGGAGCGCCAGGTGGCTAAAGCACAGCAAGTTGGCACAGTAGGGGGCACAGGTGGTGCATCAGCCAGTCATCTCTATCAGTCGACCCGTGGCATCTGGGTTTGCCCCGTGACCTCCTGCCAGTGGGCGTTTGACACTTCACGTGGCCTCAAGGTGCACACGGCCTGGCACAAGCGTCGTCATAACGTCACCGCCACTTAGTGGCGAATGGCGGTTGTTGCTGTGTTTATGAGCGAGTGTGCGAATGTGTGCGTGTGTGTCAGTACCAGCCTTGTGCAGCAGGGAGTGAGTGTGTGTATGTCTATACGTGTATGAGTGTGTTTATGAGCGAGTGTGCGTATGTGTGCGTGTGTGTCAGTAGCAAACTTGTGCAGCAGGGAGTGAGTGTGTGTATGTCTATACGTGTATGAGTGTGTTTATGAGCGAGTGTGCGTATGTGTGCGTGTGTGTCAGTACCAGACTTGTGCAGCAGGGAGAAGTTGGGGGGCGGGTAGCCGTAGCTCACCGCCGCCACGCGTGTGATCTGCCCAAACTCCCCCCGCTCCTCGATGCGGCGCTGGATCAGCTGCAGGGCTGGGTCGAACCGCCTGGTACACACAAAGACAAAGATCCCCCGTATAGCCTTAACAGACTTTTGGGGCAAGTGCTGTTAGCGAGCACCTATGAAGGCCGGCACGGTGTGCACGAGGGGGAGTGCGCGGCGAGCACCACGCCCGGCCGCCTTTGTCTCCCCACACACACGCACACATACCGCCTTAGTCTCCGGAGCGCCAATGGTTTACGTACTGCGCCGGGTACTCATTTGAGGCTGAGTCGACCGAGGGGAGGCTCCGAAACCAGTTCAGATATTCGTTACCGATGTTGGTGGCCTTTGAGTGGGGATAGAACGTGGGGATAGAACATGGGCCGTCACGTCCGCCAACTACCGTGCTACCGCTCCGCACTCATACGCAGACACTCACACATAACATACACAAATCCCCACGTAGTGCTAAAGACTGTTGGGGCAAGTGCTGTTGGCGAGCACCTATGAAGGCCGTGAAGGTGCACGAGTGGGTGGTGTGGTAACAGTACCATGAACATGCCAGGTTTCCTTGGTCTCCACCGCGCAAATTCAAGGCTGGGTCGACCTCGGGGGGGAGGCTCACGAATCAGTCATCATTTTCCACTGACGTTAGCCATGGGCAGAAATCAAACTCAGGTGGCTGATAGCCAAGTGTGTGAACCGCACACACGCACACGCGCACACGCGCACACGCGCACACACGCACACGCGCACACGCGCACACGCGCACACACGCAGGTAAGCCCTGGACTTGTCTGTGTTGTGGCAGAGTACGTGTGTGTGTGTTGTGGTAGGGTGTGTGTTGTGATGGAGTGTGTGTTGTGATATGATGTGTGTTGTGATATGATGTGTGTTGTGATATGGTGTGTGTTGTGATATATGGTGTGTGTTGTGGAGGTGTCTGTGTATTTGTTATGGCGGAATGTGTGTATTGTGTCGGGGTGTGTGTTGTGGCTGGGGTCACAATGAGCTCACCTGCCTCCGTGTGATCACGGGGCGAGAGCCGCGGTGGATAATCCCACCGCGCTCCCACTTGTCACTTCTTAAACACACATTTCCTGGGATTTACACTAATGCCCCACACCCCACAATCGGTCCACACCCCGTCTCGCACACCCCGTCTAACGCACCCCGACTCACAACCCACATCCGTCTCGCACACCCCACACTCTCATCTCACTGCGTGTCCCCAAAACTTTGTGTTTCGCCGTGCCTCCCCGTGCCTCGCCGCGCCTCCACGTGCCTTCCCGTGCGTCCCCGTGTCTCTGTGTAATTTCCCACGTGTCCCTGCGCATGCCAGTGTCCCCTCACGTGTCTCCGCACCACCCGTGCCTCTCTCGCCTCTGTGCATTCCAGTCTCTGCCCAGGTCTCCTCGTGTGTCCCTACGTGTCTGTAAGCCTTCCAAGGCCTCCTTGTGTGTCCCCACGCGTGCCACGTCTCCACCTGCTCCCCCCCCCCCCCGCGTGACCCCGTTTCTCCCCTCCCCCATGTCCAGACAGGTGTGTTGCGAGTCGTCAGAAACTTATGAAATTACCCTTAAGTAGGAGTCATTATAAGGGGGGCTCAGTGGTATGGGTGGGGGGGGGGTCGCCCCACCCTCGTGCGGTTTCAACGACGGTCACAACCACATGCAACAAACCCCATTCACATCACACACAAACACTCGGATCGTACCACACGGCCACACACAACCACATGCTACAACAAAGACAACCACGATCACTCGCATCACACGGCGCATTACGACACACAGGCATAATCGCACACAGCCATTCACAACCAGAACCACTCACAGCCACGCAAGACCACAACCACACGCAACCGCTCACGACTGCTCACAACCACAAGCAACCACGCAGGGGCACGTGGAGAGACGCACCGAGTGGTGCAAGCGGCACGTCACGGGCCAAGGTCTATCCACTGCTGGACACGTCACGAGCCCGATACTTGAAAAACTGTGGTGGCTGCACACGAGAAGAGACGTAGCAGCCCGCCCACATCCCCCCATGCCCCCCCCCCCCCCGCTAGCCACCACAGCCCCCCCCAGCACCTGTAGAAGCCGCAGAGCAGTGGTTTGCCGGCGGAGATCGCCTCCTGGAAGCACGCGTCGCTCGCCTCCTGGCTCTCCCCCAGCAGGTGCTCGCACAGCACGCCCTTGCCTACACAGGGGGGTACACACAAGGATCAAAGACAAAGATCCCCCGCGTAGCCTTAACAGACTGTCAGGGCAAGTGCCGTTAGCGAGCACCTACGTAGACCGGCACGGCACACGAGGGGGTGGGTGGCCAGCACTACGCCCGGCCGCCTTTGTCTCCCCAGTGGCGATGTTTACACACCGCACCAGGTACTCATTTGAGGCCGAGTCGACCTACGTGAGGGTCAGGACCGGTTCAGATAATCGTTACTGGTGGGGGCTGCGAGCGGGAATCTAAATCAGTTTTCTGGTTTCATAGTGCAACGTGCTAACCGCTAGACTACCGCTCCCCACAGGTACACACACCTGACACACATACCAGTACACACACACACACCTGTACACAGGTACACGAAGGCCTGGTCTCCACCGCAGTGGTCCAAGGGGGCCCCCTGCCGGCCGGGATGAGCGACGCGCGAGATGACGGCGATTCTGACCCCCCAGACTCGCGCTCACCACTACTCGGTGCTAAAACCTCACTCACTCTCATCCCGTCCCGACGGGCCTGTCCCGTCGGCCCCCTCCCGTCCGTCCAGTTGGCCCCATCCTATCGGCCCCATTCCACTCACCCCGTCCAGCTCGACCCATCCCAGTAGCACCGTCCCATCTACAAGGACTCTCGTTAATTCTCTAGTTTGCACAGCGCTTTAGCACGAGACGAGGTGGGTGCGCGTGCGTGTGACAGTAGGAGTGTGTGCGAGGGGGGTACGGGTGTGTGTGCGTGAGAAGGGGTACGTGTGTGTGTAAGAGTGTGTGTGTGTGTGTGAGAGAGTGAGGGTGCGTGTGTGTGAGACTTTAGGTGTATGCAACCATAAGCACGCTGTTCAGGCATCGGCGCATCTACACATCCGGGATGCTGGACTGCTCTTTCTGGAATATTTTTTTGCTGTTTTTTCCTGGATTTTCTGTTTGCACATAGTCACATTAAGATGTTTTCTTGTTCATATTTTTGTCTTTTGTTTGTTGCGGTTGCACCCGATTCAAGAGCCGAATGGCTCACAGGGCTATACCAAATAAATGAAACTGATCTGCCTACTGACCATCGGCTTGTCCTCTGCAAGATGCGCCTGCTAATCCTCCACTGCGGTGGTGGGCATCCACCTAGGAGGAAGCCATTCTAAAGCCTGGTCTCGGCGAGCTGATGAAAGTTGCAAGAGAGAATTTCATCACCGCGTGCAGCTGGGGTTGTTATCGTCCAACCGCCCTCCTCCTGATGCCGAGGGGAAATCGGTGAGGGTTCAGGACTGTGGCTCGTGCAGCTGTAATGGCTGCATTTGGTACGCGCTGCAGACCGATTATAATTATAGGGTTTTTTCTTGGGTTAGATTGCGTAAATATCAATGTGTCATTCAACCCGCCACCACCCGACACAGCCAACGAGTAAGGTTTGTCCCGTAAACAGAACGTGGCCAATTCGTGACTAGTACAGTGCACCGGTGTGTTGGAGAGCAAATCCACAACATTTACAATCCGAGTACGACGTTTTCGCCAGTAATTAGAACTAGCTTCATCAGGCGACAGCCAGACACCCTTGCTAACAGAGGTGTTCGAAATGGTAAAGAGAAAGCCTCGCTTGCCGTGCCACACCTACCACCATTATGAAGGGAAACAATGGTGATCCAATCCCCGACCCCTAGGAATTGGTCTGCAGGTGTGCCGAGCATTTCTGTGAAGTCTTGGGATAGGGGAAATCCCCTTAAGCCCAGAAAACATCACGGGGAAAAGTGTGGATAACTCTGCCGGTGCTGTCGTGCCTCAAATACTGGAAGAAGTTGTCACCCCCTGTGAGGGGCTGGCAGAAGTGCCATCTGTTGAGGAAGTACGAAAGGAGATCCAGAGTCTGAGACCAAAAAAAGCACCGGGCAGAGATGATCTCCTCAGTGAACTACTGAGGGAAGCTAGATTCTGTGTGTAGACTGCCCTATATGACATCATCACAACTGTCTGGACCACAGAAAGAAGTCTGCAGCATTGGAATGATGCCCTGGTGATCCCCCTCATTAAGAAGTGGGGTCCGTACCGATTTAAACAACTGCAGGGGCATCTCCCTCCCGGCACGCCGTGGTTACAGCAGAGGCATATGGAATTTCAACCGGACCTATATCTCTGCTTTATTGACCTGCTTGAGGCCTATGATACCATCAATAGGCCAGGGTTCTGGGTTGTTCTTTGTGCTTTCGTGGTCCCTGACCCTCTGCTCACAAACATTATGGACCGTCATGATTGTGGGCAAGCCCAGGTAAAGCTGTGTGGCTGGGAGTCAGAACCATTCCCTGTTCACCTCGGGGTGTGACAGGGATATCTTCTGGCTCTCACATTATAGTAGTTCGAGAAGCTTTTCCGTGGCTCTACCAGAGAAATTTCTATCTGGTACAGATACAATGGGAGGCTGATCAATACCTGGGTGTGGTCCAGGGATGGCTCTCTATTGGTCAACCATTTTATATGTGCTGATAATCTGGTGATTGCTGCTCACTCAAAGAAGGAGTTGGATGTGCTGCTGCTGAACCTGGAGTGCATGGATATTTTATGTCATCCAACACTCCACCCCCTCAACTTCCCATGAGTGATGGGGGAGTAGTGGGGCAGTTGTGGAGAGAGTGGAGAGATTTCCATACCTGGGCAGTGTGCTTATGACCAGCTCCGGTTTGGAAGCAGATAATCAGACGAGCGGCCTTATCTCTTCATCAGCTGTGGAACTCTATGTGGGAGTTACCTGGCCTTTGAAGCTTCGGGTCTTCTCGGCCAGTTATACCCTCCCTTCTCTATGCTTGTAAAACATGGAAGCCCTGGAATGGAACATTACTGCCAGGTTCAAAACATGCAAGCTGGCCTGCCTACAATCCATCCTGGATTGTGCGAGCTCACACATCCTTGAAAGATCTGGACACAGTCCCATCAGTAAGGGCAGGCGAGGTTGTGTTGGCTGGGTCATGTAGCCCGCATAGCCACCACGTGCCCAAGCAGCTTCTGTTTGGTCGACATGTAATCGAGGGGGCTAAATGTGCACGGCACAGGCTAGAGAAGAGATGGAGTGATGTGGTACAGGAGCATGTGGAGCTGAGTGGACTTGCCGAAGACTGGTATCAGCGGTGTCAAGATTGGCCTCTGTGGAGGAGGAGGCTCATGAAGGACGCTACTGGACAGTTGGAGGCAGTCGCCCCCAACAACAGCGGCGGCCTGAGGAGCAATGCTCACAACGTGTGGAGCGCAGGGCGGCTAAAACGAGGAAAGTTGGCACAGTAAAGAGCACAGGTGGTGCATCTGCCAGTCATCCAAGTCAGTCAACCCATGGCACCTGGGTCTGTCCCATGACTTCCTGCCGGCGAGCCTTTGCACGTAACGTGGCCTTCAGAGTGCACAAGTGCCGCGGTGATGTTAATGCCACTTGGTGGCGAATGATGGCGGCTGTTGTTATTGTACGAGAGAGGGCGTGTGTGTGTGAGAGAGCGAGGGTGCGTGTACGTGTGTACGTACCCTGCCGTAACGCCACGAGCACAAGCTCTGTAGCGTCGGGCGGCTGCGCGCAAACCACCACACCACTCACCCTGCACAGAAAACGAAAAAAATTCCCCCATACAGCTGTTAACATTCTGTTGGGGGCAAGTGTTGCTCACGAGCACATATGAAGGCCGGCACAGCACACGGGGGGGTGGGTGGCCAGCACCACTCCCGGCCGCCTTTGTCTCCTTGGTGGCGATGTTTAAACACCGCTGAGTTAACCTAGGGCAGGCCCAGGACCAGTTCAGATAATCGTCACTGGTGTTGGCCATGTAGCGGGAATCGAACTCGGGTAGGCGGGTTCGTCGTGCAAAGCACGAACCCTTACCCTGCCGCTCTCCAGTAACACACACACACGTGCCTCCTCTCACACGTGCCGCCTCTCACGCACACACGCGCCTCCTCTTGCACACACCCGTATCCCCCACGCGCGCGCGCGCAGACACGCACGTCATTTTATTTTAACCGAAACCTTGCATCCAATAAAAAAATCTTCCAGCAGTTCGCAAGTTTCACGTATTTTGCCCATCCCTCACAATGGTCCCCCCCACCCCCCTTCACTTCCTCCGTGCTCCCCTCCCCGTTACCCCCCCCCGCCCCCTCTCCCGCACCACCCCCCGCCGCCGCCGCGTCACCGCTGCGTCACCGCTGGTCGTTGAGGGCGATGTCGGCGTCGTGCGCGTGCATGAGGCGTGTGCGCGCCAGGAAGGGCTGCTCCAGCGCCCCCTCCAGCAGGCCGGGCTGCTGGGCCAGCACGTAGAGCACGCGGCACAGGCCCAGCGCGTCCGCCTCCTGCAGGGCCCCCAGCAGCGCGATGCTGCCCGGGCTGGCGCCCAGCACCGCCAGGCCCTGGGCCCCGCCGCCGCTCAGCAGCTGGGAGTGCGGCGGGGAGAGAAGGGGGGGGGGGAAGGGGGATGAGGGTGTGCGCGAGAGTGGGTGTGTGCGCGTGTGTGTGTTTGGGGAGCATTAGTGTAGCGGTCAGCGCGATGCGCTATGAACCTGGCGACCCGGGTTCGATTCCCGCTCACGGCCAACACCCAGTGACGATTATTTGAACCGATCCTGGGCCTCCCCTAGGTCGACTCAGCCTTAAATGAGTACCTGGTGCGGTGTGTAAACATCACCACTGGGGAGACAAAGGCGGTCGGGCGTGGTAGCTGGCCACCCGCCCCCTCGTGTACCATTCCAGCCTTCATAAGAGCTCGCTAACAGCACTTGCCCCTACAGTCTGTTAAGGCTATACAGGGGATATTTGTCTTTGTGTAGGATATCACTTGCCATACCAAATGCCGTACCGATGCGAGACCGTGATGATACCACTACGATACCAACACAATACCACACGATACCACCGCCAAACCAATACCAACCATACCAATGCCATACCAACAAAAAAACCTGAAATATTATTACCACTTTTAAGAGTGTTTACGAAGGATGGGTCCTGCCAAGTGTTTACAGCAGGGGGCGATATTGTCATCCTACTTGAGCGATTTGCAGGTTTCGAATGCTTTGGCCGATCGCAGTTTCCACTGCGCGTGTGGGTTTAGCCATGGGAGGAGGACACCGGAGAGCCAGGGAGGGAACCCATGCGGACAAAAACTCCTCGCGGGAAGGCGCCCGAGTCAGGAATCGAACCCAGGCGCTCCCCGCTGCGAGGCGCGAGTCCGAGCCATGACGCCACCGCTCTGCCACTCACCACGTGGGGACCCGGCTGTCTCTCGAGGCCGGAGCGACGGCGAGAGTGGAGAGAGCGTCTCCACCTGCCTCGATACTGGCTGCCTCGTGTTCCCCTTGCGACCATCACCACCACCACCAGGTGTCCAGCAATCCTTCACTTCCCTTTTTATCTAAAGTCGATTCCTACCGCTCACGTCTCCTTGCAAATTAACTCGACGGGGATCACGCGCAGCAGTGGCGGCAGCAGCGTTGGCAGCAGCTGTAGCGGCGGTGGCAGCAACAGCAGTGGTGGCAGCAGCGTTGGCAACAGCTATAGCGGCGGTGGCAGCAACAGCAGCTGTAGCGGCGGTGGCAGCAACAGCAGTGGCGGCAGCAGCGTTGGCAGCAGCTATAGCGGCGGTGGCAGCAACAGCAGCTGTAGCGGCGGTGGCAGCAACAGCAGTGGTGGCAGCAGCGTTGGCAGCAGCTATAGCGGCGGTGGCAGCAACAGCAGCTATAGCGGCGGTGGCAGCAACAGCAGTGGCGGCAGCAGCAGCAGCTGTAGTAGCGGTGGCAGCAGCTGTAGCGGAGGTGGCAGCGACAGCAGTGGCGGCAGCAGCGGCAGCTGTAGTAGCGGAGGTGGCAGCAACAGCAGTGGCAGCAGCAGCTGTAGCGGCGGTGGCAGCAACAGCAGTGGCGGCAGCAGCGGTGGCAGCAGCTGTAGCGGAGGTGGCAGCAACAGCAGTGGCAGCAGCAGCTGTAGCGGCGGTGTCAGCAACAGCAGTGGCTGCAGCGGCGTTGCTAGCGGCAGTGGCAGCAGCTACTGTGGAAAAACTTGGCAAGACCCTCCTGAAAAATAGTCTTGAGACTCGTCAAGGACCTCGTGGGTGAACGAGCGGAACGATAACAAAATAACGTCACTTCTTGTGGCCTCGGAAAGTTGGCCCCGGGTCAAACTGTAGTCACTTGAAGATGTTTCTTGTTCATGTTTTTGTTTGTTGCGGTTGCACCCGAGTCAAGAGCCACATGGCTCACAGGGCTATAGCTAATATATATAAAAGGCAAAGTTGTGAATATGTGTGTCTGTTCAAAATGTTTAGCCTACTTCCCAACATGCAACAAACTGGAAATTTGCTATGTCGGTACTTTCCAGACTGTACACCATGCAAAAATTATAAAAATACACTTTTTTTTTTTGGGGGGGGGGGGGGGGAGCTCACTAATGCATTTATTTTGCACTGCAAGGCATCTCTCAATGTCCCCACGCCACCCCAAACCCTCTTCGTAGGCGGGTACCTGGTAACCTTCCTGCCTGTGCAGTTGCACTGCCTGCACACTCGACGGCTACGACGCCCGTGCGTGCGGTTGTGATTACAACCGCACGGCCCGTGTCGCCACTCACCCTCATGAGGTCCGGGTGATTTCCGGGCCCCATGTCGTCTCTTCCGCCGGTGGTCGAGCTGTAGGGCCCCCCGTGCCCTCCGTGGGCCCCCGAGCCAGCCGAGCCCACCGAGGGGCGCCCACGACGGGCCATCACCACCCCCGAGCACGGCAGGCCTAGGGTGCCCCCACCACCCAGGATCCTCCCGGGGGCCCCCATTGGGGAGCCAAAGCTGGGCTGATCCAGAGAGATGCTGGGCCACGGAGAGGCACGGGGACGTACGAGGAGACACGGGTAGACACGGGGAAGCACGGGCATGCACAGGGGAGCCATGGGGAGGCACGGGGAGACATGGGGAGGCACGGGGAGACATGGGGAGGCACGGGGAAAGACAGGGAGACACAGGGAGAGACAGGGAGACACGGGGAGACACGGGGAGACACGGGGATGCACGGAGAGGCACGGGGAGACACGGGGAGACACGGGGAGACACGGGGAGACACGGGGATGCACGGAGAGACACGGGGAGGCACGGGGAGACACAGGGAGACACGGAGAGACACAGGGAGAAACAGGGAGGCACGGGGAGACACAGGGAGACACGGGGAGACACAGGGAGACACAGGGAGAGACAGGGAGACACGGAGAGACACGGGGAGGCACGAGCAGACACAGAGAGGCATGGGGATCCACAGGGAGGCACAAGGGACGGGGGACACAGGGGGGTGGACACGTTAATCAGGAGCGTCAGTATTTTACTCAGCGGCACAAGCACACGGGATGGGACGACACGCACGCGCAGCAACGCGTAAGAACACGAGCGCACGCACGGATGAACACGAGGCCACCCAGGAACACAAACACTCATGTCAACACAGGGACACACGATGATGACAACGGTGGTGATATTGATGGTGGCAAGGAGGAGTGTGCGGATCACGTGGTTCCAAGTGGCTCGGCCTCCCTCTCAATGGGAGTTCTGGCTTCAGCCACTGCTGGAAGCCGCCGTGTACCCCGCTCCAGGCAGCTGGGTGTTGCCTCTCGCCGTGCGAGCTATTTTGGCCAAACATCCCAATACAGGGACTCCTCCTGCTTTAGAACATTGGACTTGCGAACTTTCAGAGATGCAAACAAAGCTGTCCGTATGTCCAATTGCCTGCTCGGACCGAGAGTCGTATGTTGAACCGACGTGCAATAAATGGCGGTGGTGGCGTCTACATCTGCAGAACGTAAAGAACCAGTGGCATCTACATCTACAGGAGATTATAGAACTTTTAAAGCCGTTACCCGTGTTTAGTGTACAACCAGTACAACATGTTTGAGATGGACAGGAGTAAAGTTGGACTTACGAACAAATCGACTTACGAACAAATCGACTTACGAGCAGACCTCTGGAACCTAACTCGTTAGTAAGTAGAGAAGTCTCTGTATAGGAACCACAGAACTTGGGCAATTGTGGGTCATACCAGTCTGGATGCCTTCCACTGCTGTTCTATTGTTTCTCAAGCCTTTGAATCAGTCTCTATGTGAATCATTCTCTACGTGAATCATTCTCTACGTGAATCATTCTCTACGTGAATCATTCTCTACTTTGAATCATTCTCTACTTTGAATCATTCTCTACGTGACTTGACCGAAATAACCAAAGAGTATGGATCCCTGCAGTCACGAAAACTTCAAATCTAGATTAATTCTCTCTCTACAAATAATTTTCTCTCTCTCCAAATCATTCTTGCTCCGAATGACGACCTCTCTCTCTTTCGCCGAGAGTGAACGGACGCTGCACGTGTTACAGATGCGCAGTGATTCACTCCTCCAGTCCAGCATGCGTGGCGTCGGCGCTGCCGCTCCTGCTAGATGAACGGAAGACAACCGTAACGTGGGAAGGCGCCACCGCGTGTCATGGACACGAGACAACGTGAGTGGCAAGAGACAGACAACATGAGCAAAACGACACAGACGTGACGCAAGACGGAATGTGATTGACACGTTGACACGACACAGACGTGACGCAAGACAGACAACGAGAGCGACACACGCGGCACACAACACGCGGCAAGACAGACAACGCGACATGAGAGATGAGAACGTGAACAACACACGAGAAACACAACGCCAGCGACACGAGGCAGACAACAATGCCAGGGTCATGTGGGGAGACGCCGAATCTTGAGAACCAACTTCATCCCCTAGTGCGGGGGAGGGGTTGAACCGGTACACACGCAACCATCACCACCACCCCCATCAACATCATCACCAACACCACTACCATCACCACCACCCCCATCAACATCATCACCAACACCACTAGCATCACCACCACCACCGTCAACATCATCACCAACACCAATACCATCACCACCACCATCATCAACATCATCACCAACATCATCACCAACACCACTACCATCACCTCCATCATCATCACGACCCTCACCATCATCACCATCATTATCACCAAAATCATCATCACCAAAATCACCAACATAATCATCATCACTACCCTCACCAACATCACTACCATCATCACAATCATGACCATCACCAACATCATCACCATCATTACCATCATCACTACCCTCGCCAACATCATTACCATCATCAACATCACAATCATGACCATCACCAACATCATTACTATCACCACCATCAACATGATTCCTACCATCAATATCATCACCAGCATCATTCCCATTAACTTCATTATCACCATCACGACCATCATAGTCAAACTCATAACCATCATCACCACCATCACCACCACCACCAACATCATCACCATCATCGACATCATTATTAACATCAGATAAACAGCTGAAACAGCTTGCACCAATGGCTTTACTCGGGACATCAACTTCTAAAGTAATTTTAATATAAAAGCTTCACTCCAACACGTATGTACATTTAACTTCGTTCGCACCGTATGTAGCCAACCGTGCTAACCGGGGGGCATCGCGTTCACACGCTTGGGGCAGCAATGGTCTTGAAGCAACGGCTGAGTAAATCCGGACGTGAATGTAATTAATAAGATGAGAAATAATATTATAATAATTACATATTTATCTAGGATGAGCCATGCCAGTCATAGGAATGTTTTTTTAAGAGGGTTGTGCACTGGAGTTTTTCTAGTAAAATTAACGGTGAGTGTTTGTACACTCATCAAAAAATAGATGTTTTCTATTATTATTAAAAGTTAGTGTTATTACACTCATTTGTGAATGTGTACACACTCATCAAAAAGGCGTTTTGCTATTAAGATTAACGGTGCTTACACACTGATCAAAAACGGGGTTTTCTATTAAGATTAACGGTAAATGTTTATACACTCATCAAAAACTGGGTTTTTCTATGAAGATTAACGTGATTGTTTTATCCATTGAGTTTTTCTATTAAGATTTGGAAACCACTGCAGCTGTGGACTTTTAAATCTAGATTGAAAACTCATTTCTTAGATTTGCTTTTTGCCTTTAAGTTTGTTGTCCTTCTCCCGTATCTCCGATCGGCACGATTGGCTACGTACGGTGCGAAAGAAGTTCAACGTACACACAGTGCATACGAGTGGGAGGGAACCGGAGAACCCGTAAAAAAACCCAAACATGCGAGGGGGCAGCGCTCTATCCCATCGAGATGGAAACAGGTGGCGATTACCACACTTGCTGCACTGCCTTCTCCTGGCGAGCCAGGGTATGGCACGTGCTCGAAGCCCATCGGGAAGAAGGGAGTTTCAAAACATCTGTGAATCATAATATGTATTTATACTGGAGGAATGTGATGACCTAAAATAAGGTTATTTTTCACAAATATCCAGCAATGGTGATCCACCGAAACTCGCCACAGGTTCGGTTAGGCGCGGGGGCTGCGAGCAATGGGAGCACTAGCGGAGCCAGTGGGGGGGGGGGGGGTGGCACGTTCCCCCCCCAATGATCCGATCGAAATTCCTAATTTCGGTCGGATCATTGGGGTTTATTAGTAATAAATCGGCATTTTGCGACCCCCACTGCGTAGCATATTATTATGTGCCAGGGAATCTATGAGATGATAAGACAATAGTCTGAGTCCATAACTGGCAATATGTTACGGCAAAGCAGTTATAAGTGACTCAGAATTGTGCGCAGTTGCGTATACAGTCCACGACTTCCCTGAAGGCATTCACCTTCAGGGAGTGCGATGCAGATCACACACGTCAAATTCGACCCTCGATCGATGGCTGTGCCATCGCCGCACACGCGTCGAATATAAAGCAAGGGACAAGTCCTTAGTTACTAACAACTCGTATCATTTTTCATTGCTGGAGGGGTTGCCCCCCCTAACTGAAAATCCTGGCTCTGCCATTGAATGGGAGGTGAATGGAGACGCCCGAAAGAGGTGAATGTTTGGGAATCTGTCGTCGAACAGGAGGCAGGTTGGAGAGGACAGTGATGGTGGTGGCGGCAGCAGCAGCATCGGAGCCGTCAACAACTTTGTGATATATTAGCTCAATGAGTTTAAATTCTGCCGAGGTTTTAATCTGGTCGGAATTTGATTTCCATGTTTCATTTTAACACGTAGGCTCATAATGAAGGTTTTTGGGTTAGATCGCGTTATTTATAAATGTGTCACAACCCTCCACCACCCGACACGGCCAATCAGTAAAAAATGTGTCACGTTGACAAAAGACAAATAGTTCACGACTTTAGCCCACCGGTGTGTTGAAGAGTGGATCCACAACATTTAAAATTTGAGTACGATGTTTCGCTGGAAATATACATCCAGCATCTTCGGGCGATTTGCCAGAATAGTGAAGCCATCCACCTGCTCCGTCTTAATTAGTGCAGAATGACGTCATCATTGTTGAACCCCCATCAGGATTCGAGATCAGAGGTGGGGATGTATGCAATTATGTAATAGATCAGTAATCAACCACTTAGCATGTGACTCACCTGTAAGGAATTGCAATGTGTGTTGTGTATTACTTATTAATATGCTTCCAGGCTGCTCTGAGTCTATAGCTATCACAGCGATTAAAATAATTTGCATTCTTCGAAATTTCAATAGATTCTCTAACTAATCTTGGCCAGTAATAATTAGTTCTGCATAACACTTCAACATTGTCAAAATCAATTGAATGTCCTTGTTGGCAAGCATGCTCTGCCACTGCTAACAGCTCTGTTTGGGATAATTTAATGTTACTTTGGTGTTAATTTAGTCTTACGCTAATGTTACGTCCCGTCTGTCCAATATAACCCATTCCGCATAAGCAATTGATCCGATATACATCTTCTGTTGATAACTTCGGTAATTCATCTTTAGTACAAGACACTCGTTTTTGAATTTTGTGTACCATACCAAATCTCACTTTAATGTTTTGCTTTTGTAAACCACGGGCTAATTTGTCAGCAACTCCCGAGATATATGGTATTTTAATTGTTTTGATAATCTGATCACTTTCAGCAGTATTGTTATTCGATGTTGATTTGGCATTCAATGCCCTGTTAATTTGAGCGTTATTGCAACCATTCAGTCTTAGTGCTTCTTAAACATGTGTAATCCCTTTCCCTAAACTTTCACCATCTGACTCTCTCTTTGCCCGATGTATGAGCATCTTGATGAGAGAGGATTTCTGTGCTGGGTGATGATGCGAATCTGCATTCAGATAGGCATCTGTGTACGTTCCCTTTCGGTAGACGCTGTGTGTTATTTTGCCAGTTTGACCGCGTCCAAGCAAAATATCCAGGAATGGGAGTGTGTTGTTCACCTACATTTCCATGGTGAACTGAATGGCTGGGTTTTGCGCATTGAGATGATTTAAAAATTAAATAAGTATGTCTTTACCATGTGGCCAGACAACCAAAGTGTCATCGACATATCTCAACCAAAAATATGGTTTTAATGTACTTGAGGCAAGTGCTCTTGTTTCTAAGTTTTCCATGTGTAGTGAGTCCAACTGAGTCGCAGACGTTATCTTGGGAGCAACACTATTTATTATACAACAGCACGCAACACGATCTACACTCGGGTCTCGAATGCCCATCTAACCACGCTACGGCGGAACTAGACACGGTTCGCTATCCCAGTCTGGACCACAAGCTGGGTCCCGGACCGCGTGGCTAGAGGCTTCTTCTCTTGGGCCATCGTTGTATGCCCCCGGGCTGGGGCTGGCTCCGCCCTTCGCCTCGCCCACACAGTGTTGGTGTACGGTGATTTTTCTGCAATTTTTTGCTGTCTTTTCTTGGATTTTCTGTTTGCACTCAGTCACATATTCACTTTAAGATGTTTTTTGTTCATGTTTTTGTTTGTTGCGGTTGCACCCAATTCAAGAGCCGAATGGCTCACAGGGCTCTACCTAATACATGAAACTTGAAACTTCCAGGTCTCTCGAGCTGCTTCTCGAAGGCTCCCGAGAGCTCTTTTGGACCACGTGACCGCCCCGCGGCCCCCGTCCACCGGTGGCCCCCCTCCAATAGCATCCGGCCACGTGTCAGCAGGTCAACCAGCGTATCATGCCCCAACGTCACCCTGGCTGGCTGACGCTCCCTCTCGCTCCCTCACCGGGAGCCCGCACCGCACACTGCTCGCGATGCCTCCGCGCTGAGCAGTGCTCACCAAGCCCCGCAAGGGCTGGTACCACACCCTGTAACCCGGGCTGCCCATAATGACAACACATTACCCACCGGGCTTCGTAAGCCCCGGCACCATGCAGTGACAAGCACAGTACAGATTTGCTATAGCAGGAGAAAAAGGAGAGCCCATTGCTGCTCCTTCCTTTTGTTTAAAGAGGTCACACCTCTCCACAAGAAATAAGTGTTATTTAGACAATGGTCGGCTAGTTTTTGAATATCTTCCGGTAAACCTGTCTACTTTACCAGTGAATCAAGTAATTTAAGTGACTCGTTAACTGGAACCTTAGTGAGACAGAGAAATTACATCAAAACTTACCAGAATATCATTAGGGTTAAAATTAATATCTTTAATCACATTCACAAGATGTTCTGAATTTCTTATAAATGAAGATGTCCTTCCGATGTAGGGCTGTTTTTGTTTAGTTACATATTTTGCTACTTTATATGTGGCAGAGCCTATTGTACTTACTGTGGGTCGTAATGGGATACAGATTTTATGAATTTTTGGTAGCCCATACAATCTTAGTGGTTGTGCGGCCCGTGGCTTAATTTGGTATTGCTCAGTCTTGGCGATTAATTCATTTTCATTTTGATATTGTCGTCTAAAGCCTCGCGTCCCATGATGTTCGGCGTGTCAGCATGCCGTTTGCATGGCTGCCGCTATATATAAACTACTAGCGGGAAGCACCCGGCGTTGCTTGGGGAAAAAATATATTTCAAAACTTCTCTTAAAAACATAACATGTAAATACACAAATACTAAGCTATTGTGAAAGCCCGGCTTGCCTTTTGTCCATTTGTTTGTCAACAAAATTATAAGAGGCTTGCTGAAGTCCAAAAAGTTATAGAAAGTGGGGAGTAAATAGTTGATCTAAAAGGTTTCCGAAAATTGTCGACCCCCCGCCCCCTCAAAAAATGTTTTTACCCCCGCATAGGCATATAGACCTACACACCCTACATACAATAGAGTAGAATCTAGTGACTCTTTAGTAGTATCTGACTCTACAGTAGTATCTACTGACTTTATAGTAGTATCTACTGACTCTATAGTAGTAGCTCCTGACTGGATTAGTAACTACTGACTATAGTAGTATCTACCGACTCTATAGTAGTATCTACCGACTCTATATCAGTATCTACTGACTCTACAGTAGTATCTACCGACTCTATATCAGTATCTACCGACTCTATAGTAGTAACTGACTCTGCAGAAGTATCCAATGACTATAGTAGTAATTACTCCATAGTAGTATCTACCGACTCTACGGTAGTATCTACCGACTCTACGGTAGTATCTACCGAATCTATAGTATGATCTACCGACTCTAAAGTAGTAACTACTGACCGTAGTAGTATCCACTGACTATAGTAGTAACTACTAACTCTACAGTAGTATCTACTGACTATTGTAGTATCTACTGCCTCTGCAGTCGTATCTAATGACTACAGTAGCAGTATATACTGATTATAGTGGTATCGAGTGACAGTAATATTAGCCAACTCTATAGTAGTAACTACTGATTCTATAGTATCTATTGACTCTACAGTAGTATCTATTGACTCTATAGTAGTATCCACTGACGATAGTAGTAACTACTAACTCTATAGCAGTATCTGACTATAGTAGTATTTGCAGACTCTATAGCAATATCTGCTGGCTCTACAGTATCATCTCCCAACTCTACAATATCATCTCCCGACTCTGCAGTAGTATATCCCGACTCTATAGTAGTAACTACTGATTCTACAGTAGTATCTACTTACTTTATAATAGTATCAATCGACTCTATAGCAGTTAACTTACTTAATAGAGTGCCGTGGTGAGGCCTAGTCCTGTGCACAGCCCCCGGCCTCGCCTAGCTTGCCCAGCCGGCCGAGGTGGCGCCGATTGCGGGCGGGGGCATGGTGGGGGGGGGGGTAGTGGCCCAGCCCCAGCCAGCCGAGGTGCTACCCCTCCCACCATCCCCCCGCCCGCACTACAATAATAGTATCTACGGACTATATTAGTAGCAGCTACCGACCCGATAGTAGTAAGAGGGGGGGGGGGGACATCACACTTTGAAGAATTTACCTCAGCGTTGTATGTATTTTTTGCATTATTTACGCGAATGAGAATTCCCCCCCCCCACCGATTGTGTGCGTTGCTATGGGAACCATGGGTCAGCGTTTCGCACATACAGATGCGAGCTTTGGCGCGCGCTCAGCGTAGTAATATAATAGTAATACATTGTTAATTAAACTACTTTAAAGTGGACGGATGTGAAATACGAATAGTGCTGGCTCACCCCGGGGCTTATCTCGTGGTGTCTGGGTACTTTTTGAAAGGTAAACCCCACACTTTGTGAATTAAAAGCATCGCAAGTTGCGTTCAAACACACAAGAGACAAAAAATGTATTTTATAGGGAAGATTATCATCAATCACCACCACTACCAGCACCATACCATCATCATCGTGATCACCTTCATCATCACCACCACCACTACCACTCCCAAACTCACCAACGCCTCGACTTACACTACACCAATCACCACCACCATCATTATGGCACACACCCCACCATCACATCCACCATGATAACAATCATCACCTTCGCCCTCAACACTTTCACCACCACCACCATCCGGGACCTCATCATCCTCCTCACCTGGGCTTGTGTAGCGCGCACTTTCTCGTCGTGTGCTTCCTGAGCTTCATCACCACCGCTAGCGTCTCCTTCATCATCAACCACTGCTCACCCTCACCTGCTCACCCGAGCTCTTCACGTGCCGTTGTCCATGGACTGAGGCTTACCCGCACTCAGCACCGCACACAGTTGCCATCACCACCACCATCGTGACCACCACCCTCACCAACAATATCGCCACCACCCCTCCACTTATCACCCCCATATTCAATTCGCCATTCTCACCCCATCGCCCTCAACCTGACAACCCACACCGCCACCCTTGCCAAAAACAACCATTATTCTCCACTAAGTGGTGATGTCACCACGGTGCTTGTGCCAGGCTAGGTCCACTTTTAGGCCATGGCAAAGTGTGGAAGGCTCTCTGCTGGCAGGAGGACAGATTGACTGAGATGACTGTCAGATGCACCACCTGCGCTCCCTACAATGCTACCTCGCTGCGTTTTAACTGTCCAACGCTCCGCTCGTTGTTGTGAGCGTCGCTCTTCCGACTTCCATTGTTGTTGGAGAGCAAATGCCTCCAACTGCCCAGTAGGGTCCTTCATGAGCCTCCTCTTCCATAGAGGCCGATCTTGACAACGCTGGTACCAGTCAACGGTAAGCCCACTCCGCTTCATATCCTTCTGTACCACATCAGTCAATCTCTTCTCTAACCCATGCTGTGCACATGTATCCCCATCTACCCGGCCAAACAGAAGCTGCTTGGGCCAGTGGTGGTTGGGCATGCGGCCTACTTTAACCTGCCTGAGGAGCTGGCCAATGGGAATGCTTTCAGATGTTTCAAGTATCTGTGAGCTTCTCGCACAATCTAGGCTGGTTAAACCCAGGATGGGTCAGACGGGTCACATCCTGAAAGTATCAAGCTAGCTCAGCTTGTGCCTGGAAATGGGTCCACGTTTTGCGAGCACAGAGAAAGGGGGGGGGGGGGCATAACTGTGGCTTCGTATGGAGTGACAGGCCAGGTAGCTCCCATACACCGCTACTTTCGTAGCCAATGAGAAGACATTGCCGCTAAACTTATAAGATGCGAGACATCCATTGCCAAATCGGAGTTGGTAATGATCACACTGCCCAGGTATTGGAACTCTTCACTTTCTTACACAGCTGCCACATCACTCATGGTGAGTTGGAGGGGGGGGGGTTATTTGATGACAGGCAGATGCTTTGTGCTTGTCTTACCTCTCAGTGGCAAGTTCCTGGTGAAGAATGGAGATTTGAACTCTGACCCTCAGGAATATCTATAGAGATTTACTGACCATTTTTGTGAGGTCTTGATGAGGGTGGCGGGTGATTTCCTAAGCTCAAACAATATCATGGGGCAAGGAGGGCCTGTTCCTGCAATGGTTGCGGAGCCTCGAAGGCGAGAGGAAGTAGCCATCCCCTGTGAGCGGCTGGCTGATGTGCCATCAGCCAAGGAGGTGTGTGGAGCGATCCGGAGGATGAGACCAGGTAAAGTGCTGGGTAGAGATGACTTCCCAAGCGAACTGCTGAGGAGGGTGGCGACTGCGTGCAGACTCTGCTACGTGACATCATAACAATTGCTTGGACCGCACGACGGATTCTACGGGATTGGAAAAATACCCTGGTGGCCGCCCAATTTGAAGGGGGACTGCACCGTTTGCAGTAACTACCGGGGTATCTTCCCTCCTTGAGGCGCCGGGAAAAGGTCCTGGAAAAGATTATTCAAAATCGCCTTGGCAGGCAACAGGCTCGCCGAGAGGTTGCGGATCCCCCAGTGTGGTCCCGCACAGACGCTGTTGTCTGTCTGCTACAGCAGGAGGTGTAGGGAATTTCAACAGGACCTACGACTCCGCTTTATGGTCCGGGTCACTCTAATAGGCCAGGGCGTTAGGTTGTTTTCCTTGGACTTTTGGGATGTGACAGCGATGTTGAATTGCTGTATAGTGCAATTTCCATCTTGTCCAAATACAATGGGAGGCTGACCAACACCTGGGTAAAATCCAGGGATGGCTCCAACTAATGATGACGACTTGGCAAATGCTTCCTCACCACCACTAAATCCACACCACCCTCTCCTCCCTCACCACCACCTCACCACAACCAATTCCACCATCACTCACACCACCACACTTACCAGAACCACTACCATCATCATCATGTTCATTGTGCCCATCACTATGACCACCCCATCACCCTCACTACTATCCTTACCACAGTCACCACAAAAACCTTCACAACTACCACCAAGAACCCTCACCACCACCTTCACCACAACCAAGACCCTCACCACCACCGCAGCAGTCAATACCACCATCACCCCACCACTCTCACATCCACCTCCACTATTACAGTCATCATCATCGCATATTTCACCACCGCCACCATTGCCCTCACAGCGCCGCACTCACCCTCACCACCCTCACCACTCTGAGCGTTCATCGCCGCAAGGCATGTAACGATGCATCGATTCGCCGCGTTGACGCAGACTCGTGGGCACGGGGTACGCGGTGCATCCAATCGCGCGCGTGAGAATCCATCAATGAGTATTTATGCAAATTACATGCAAAAGAGAACCAGTGGAGACAGAAGTAATGAGAAACTATTCAAATGAAAAGTTTATATATTGTGTAAATCTATTCTTAGAATAGAATTGCAACCCTTAATCGAAGTGGTGTAGTCGTGTGGTTGACATGGCAAGGGCCCTGGTGCAAAGAATATAAGTTTAAAACTATTCAACTATTGTTCGTTTTACCAGGTAAGGCCCCACTGTGCTATGTAGCGTTTGTCAGAAGCTACTTGGGCGCAAGTGATAGCTCAACGAAGTGGCTCATCTCGTGGAAATGTACAGCAGCCAAATACTCAACGCACGTTTATTCTAAATGTGGAGGGGATAAACTGGAGGACCCGGAGAAAAATCCACGCTACCACGGGGAGAACGTTGAAACCCCAAATATTAAGGGGTTAGGGTCAGAATGAAACCCACGACCTCCTGTATACCAGGTGAGGGAGTTGACATCTCGCCATCGTGCTGCCCCTATAAAGGGACCCCCCCCCAATCACTCTTTCAATTTCCCCCCAGCCACCCCCTCTTTGTCGCCCGGCAGTTGGGCCCATGTGCAGTTGCATTGCCTACACCACTTGATACCTCTGCCACTGAATCTTACGTTAGTTTGTGGTTTTTATGTTAGTCCGTGGGTCTCCATTGTGAGTTATTGTTCTGTGTGTCTGCCAGTCTATGGGTCCTATGTTTGTCAATACGTTGTTAGTCTACTGGCCCTTTACATAAGTGTGTGGATCTCTAATAAGAGTCCATGGTTCTCCACGTTTGTCTTTGGTCTAACATGTAAGTATGAGGTCTGCGATTTCACAGGCCCCGCAGGAAATGAATTAAATAAATGGCCCCCCCTTCTCCTTTTAGCCTGCCGCCTGGGCCACTTTAGACCGTAGCAATGCGGGGTGCAGTTGCACCGCCTGCACACCCGATAGCTACTCCACTGACGAATCACAAGAGTCGAGGGGGTGGGGTGGATCGAGTAAAGGGGTGTGTGGTGGGGAAGGTGAATCGTTACATGCCCATTCAGCAGCAGCCTCACTCTCCTCACCCCCCCATCACCCTCCTCACCCGAGGTCCTGGTCGCTGTGCTTCCTGCGAAGGTGTTCCCGCAGCGCCGTGGTGCTCTTGTGGAAGGTGAGGCACACGCCGCACACGCGGCACCGCACCAGGCTCCCCTCAGGGGGATCAAAGTGCTCCCACACGCGCGACCGCTTCTGCCGCAGCACCTGATGCCGAGGTCTCTCTCCAAGGGTCCCATCACTCCCCCGCAGCCACCGCCACCACAGCAGCCACCGTCATCGTCACAGCCATCGTCGGCACAGGGCTCACAGCCGCCTCAGTCATCATGCCCTCCACCGCCGGTGTCGGTCACCACGGACATTACCACAGATCTCCCCAACCACGTCCACCACCACCACCACCACCACTGGCATCATCACGTCCATCACCACAGATCTCCTCAACCACGTCCACCACCACCACCACTGCTGGCATCATCACGTCCATCACCACAGATCTCCTCAACCACGTCAACCACGTACATTACCACAGATCTCCCCAACCACGTCCACCACCACCACCGCTGGCGTCATCACGTCCATCACCACAGATCTCCCCAACCACGTCCACCACCACCACCACCACTGCTGGCATCATCACGTCCATCACCACAGATCTCCTCAACCACGTCAACCACGTCCATCACCACAGATCTCCCCAACCACGTCCACCACCACCACTGGCGTCACCACGTCCATCACCACAGATCTCCCCAACCACGTCCACCACCACCACTGACATCACGTCCATCACCACAGATCTCTCTTCCACCTCTGTTACCACGACCACCACTGGCGTCATCACACCAATCAACACACATCTCCCAACCACCTCCATAACCACCACCACTGACATCTTCACAGCCACAACCACCTTCACCACGATCATCACATCCGTCACCACCCACACACCATCACTCTCACTACCCTCACAGCTCATCAACGTCACTCTCACCCCTCTACACATCACACCACACTCATTCCACAATCTCCCACACTTAACGCTCTCTTCACCTTATCACCATTATCCCACCACTACTCTCACCCACCCACCACATCACTCTCCTCACATCACGCCCATCTCACCACAAACTCACACTATACTTGCACAGTATCTCTCATACCCCCCCCCACCACTTCTCTCACCCCCTTCCACTCCCCCATCTACTTCCATCCCTCACCACTACCCCCCTATCATCTCACCCTCATCTCTCTCACCTCATCCCCCCCACTCACCCCCCCCCCATTCTCTTATGTCACCCTCAGTCCCGCTCAGCCCACCCCCCTCACCCTGCCTCTCACCTTCCTCCCTCACCATCACACCCCCCATCTCTCTCACCTCATCCCCCCACTATCACTCACCCCCCCACCGTCACCCTCAGTTCCGCTCACCCCACCCCCCCATCACTCACCCTCACCTAAACTCTCCCACCCCGCTCACCACTCACCCTCTCTCTCACACTTCCCTCACCCCCCCCCATCACTCACCCTCACCTAAACTCTCCCACCCCGCTCACCCTACCTCTCACACCTCCCTCACCCCCCCCCCCCCCATCACTCACCTGAACTCTCCCACCCCGCTCACCCTCTCTCTCACACCTCCCTCACCCACCTAAACTCTCCCACCCCGCTCACCCCCCCATCTCTCTCACACCTCCATCACCCCCCCCCCCACCACTCACCTAAACTTTCCCACCCCGCTCACCCCCCCCCCCCATCTCTCTCACACCTCCCTCACCATCCCCCCCCCCCACCTAAACTCTCCCACCCCGCTCACCACTCACCCTCTCTCTTACAGCTCCCTCACCACCCCCAACCACCCCCCATCACTCACCCTCACCTAAACTCTCCCACCCCGCTCACCCCCCCCCCCATCTCCCTCACCCCCCCACCACTCACCTAAACTCTCCCACCCCGCTCACCCCCCCCCCCATCTCTCTCACACCTCCCTCACCATCCCCCCACCTAAACTCTCCCACCCCGCTCACCACTCACCCTCTCTCTTACAGCTCCCTCACCACCCCCAACCACCCCCCATCACTCACCCTCACCTAAACTCTCCCACCCCGCTCACCCCCCCCCCATCTCCCTCACCCCCCCACCACTCACCCTCACCTAAACTCTCCCACCTCCCTCACCCCCCCCACCACTCACCCAAACCCCCCACCCCGCGTGCTCCTCACCTGAGCTCCTGCAGCGCGTGCTTCCTGCGCAGGTGTTCCCGCAGCGCCGTGGTGCTCTTGTGGAACATGAGGCTCACGCCGCACACGCGGCACCGCACGCGGCTCCCCGCGGGCGGGTCGAAGTGCTCCCACACGCGGGACCGCTTCTGCCGCAGGGCCTGGTGCCTCACCGGGGGGGTCCCGGCCGCGGGCGACCCGGGACCCGCCTCGGGGAGGTTCGCTACCCCGACGCCGACGATCCCGTAACCGGACAGAGGCGGCAGCGGGGGTAGAGGCAGAGCGTCCAGGTGGTGCTGAGGCTGAGGCTGCGGGTCAAGGGGATGTGAGTTGAGGTTGAGGGGGTGATGGGGCCGGGGACCCAGGGGGTGAGAGTTGAGATCCAGGGCGGAGTGCGAGTTGAGGGGGCGAGGGGGAAGCGGCTCTTTGGGGGCGGGGGACCCCGCGGCGATGGAGGAGTCGTGGGGGCGAGAGTCGCCGTCGTGGGAAGGGGTCTGCGGGGTCTGCCGCCGCTCGGGGGTCGCGGTTTGGGGGTTCGAGCCGCGGGGGTGAGGGGAGTCGGGGTCCTGAGCCGTGGGGGGCTGCGGGGGGCCCGGGCCCCCCACTGTCGTCTCCTCCTCCGCCCTCTCCTGCCCCTCGCGGGGTGCCCCCCCCCTCCTCCTCCTCTCCGGGAGCGCCGCTTCGTTCATTCGCGCCGAGAGCGGCAGCCAACGACGATGACGATGAAGGCGGCGACGATGATGATGATGGAGACGATGATTATAGTTAATTAATTGCGATGACGCCGTAACGATTACAACAGCGAATGCGGCACTCCGGGCATGATAATCAGAGCGGCGATCGCTGCAATTGACGACGATCAACCTCGTCGACTCTGACGACGACGACGAAACAATGGAGCCGACAAGCCGGGCGAATGAAACGACTTTGACTGCTGCAGTTGTAAGCAGCAACAACAACGAACGTAGAGCCAAATCGACTACCGTGCAAACGACGACGATGATGATGACGGTAACAACATCGACGAACACCGCAGCCACACTGACGAGGAGGAGAAGGGGACGACGATGATGATGCAGGGAGGAGGAGGAGCGCCGAGACAAAATCGATCAATCGATTACGGCGCCTGTCTAATCGACTTGCCGAGTAATCGATTCAGTGAGGGGAGGGGAGCGAGCGGGAGCCGGGCTGTGGGGGAAGGGTGGGGGGGGTGGTGCAGGACCCCCCCCCCCCCGCCCCTCCCCCACCACCAAAGAGGTGGGGGGGGAGAGGCATGCTCGATCCACTGCTGCATGAAGGCGACGCGCCACATCTCTCGCACGAAGCCCGCGGTGAACGGAGTCGCGCAGCCCGTGGTCGAGTCAAGCCGGGGGGGGGTGGGGGGGGTTCCACCCGTAGCCCCGCCCCTCGCATAGCCCCCCCCCCTCTCATTCATTGAGGATCGAGCGTCTCGGCGCGCGACTGCCCATGACTGGGACCGGTGCGCGGGGGGGGGGCAAGGGGGGGGGGTCGGGTCACGTGGCGCGCGTGGGGCCACTCCCCCACCGCCTCCCCCTCACCCACCCCCTCCCTTCAGCGACCGCGCTCAATGATGAATCGATTTATCGATTATGAAGCCGATTCCCCTTCGTTGGCGATTCTCGAGTCGATCCCCGTCTGCTGCGCGCCCTGTGGATTTCGCTGCCGCGTTCGCGGCTTTAGCGTTAGCGGCAGCACCGACGCATCATTGTGCGAGATCGGCCTTGTGCGCTGTTGTTGATGTCGCTGTGTGCGCGCTGCTGCAAGTTTCGCGATTAATCACCTAACGTCGAATCGTAGTCGCGATGAATCGTAATCGCTTCGCGAGCGCCCAGAAGGAAATCGGTATTCGATTCGTTCAACGTACAGATGACGAGATGGGACACAAGACACCCATTGTAGACAATACAAACTCTATTGTAAATAGTGGGCAATAAAGAATGTATACACAAAACACATACAGATTTGATGAAGACAATATACACAAGCAAGGCAACACAATGAAGAAAATACAATGCAGATAAGACGGGACAGAACCACACACGAGATAGAGAGACAGGCAGACAGGATAAATAAAGATTCTGATTATGTGCGGTTCAAACACAAAGGGACCGTGAGGTTTCACGAAATCAATGCGAATCGAATCTGACAGGCGTCGATTCCCTGGATCGCTGTGGGCAAAGGGGGTGGGGGGTGAATCACGAAGTCGCGCGCCGTGCCGCACAAGGGCGCGGGGGAGATCAATGCGGGGGATGGGGGGGGGGCCTCCCCCCAAGGGCCCCTAAGGACCCGGATCTCGCCTCCACCACCACCACCCCCCCGGGATTTGCAGGAGCCCACGCTGACACTCCTTTGTCTATACTCCGTCGTGCCGGACGGCATGCGTGTGTCCAAAACCATCACAGGCAACAACGGCTGACACCCACAACCAGCATCGCCACAACCATTAGCATTGCCACCACAAGCTCCATCTCCACTAAAAGCAGAATCTTTACCACCACAACCATTAGCATTGCCACCAACAAGCACCATCGCCACAATAACCAGCAATTTTTACCACCACAACCAACATACATGATTACTGCCACCACAATTATCATCGCCACAACAAGCAGCATCTTTACCACCAGAACCATTATTGCCACCACAAGCACCATCGCCACAAAAAGCTACGTGAACACAATCATCAGTCACAGCGTCCCACTACACATCCAGCAGAGCCAACATTGTCACCACGATCACATCAACCAGCACAATCCAAAATCACAAACGCCATCCACAACTACACAATCACCAATCATTACCTCACCTACCATCCACAATCGCAACTGCCACTCATACAGTCACCACCATTCACCATCTCCGAAATCTAAACTATTTTTATTTTACACCATTGGAACCTCATTTGCCAGTAAAAAATATGATAAGTGTTTTTTTACCCTTCTATCTGGCAACAAAACTGACACCTTTTTTTACAAGGAGTCATGTTTGCATAGACCACAATACCTGCAGCCATAATGCAAACAAAAAACATAACTCTGATAATATATGCACTGTCCTTGAAGTTGATTGGTCCAGACACCCGAGACAGCTTTCCTTAGAGCCTAGTCTCACATGGGTTGGACCAGATGACGCCAAAAGGCGCACAACTCAAAGCCAATGCACCATCAGAGTATGAGAGCTTGGGGTAAGCATTTACACCATTGGAACCTCATTTGGCAGTAAAAAATGATAATTGGTGTTTTACCCTTCTATCTGGCAACTGTAAAAAAGGTGTCAGTTTTGTTGCCAGATAGAAGGGTAAAAAAACAATTATCATATTTTTATTTTACCAGGCCAGGCCGGCCCAGAGCTGTTTCGCTCTTTTTCAGAAGCAACCTGGCCACAAATTATAGCTCAACGAGGTGGCTTATCACGTGGAAATGTATAGAAGCCATTGTTGCTGCATTGGCAACTCGTGCACCGCCCGTGCCTTCTGGTGTTGTTACACTTGGGCTACTCCCATCTCCTTACAGTTTGCCTTTAGAGGCTGACTCCTTTGCCTGATGACGACCGCTTGTGTTGCGATTGAAACGTCGTGATTTGTTTTATTGTATTTCATTTCTAACGACGTGACTTTACCGAAAGAACGAAAGAGTATGGATTCCTGCAGTCACGAAAGCTTCAAATCAAGATTGAAGCCAAATACTCGAAACGCACGATTCTAAATGTGGAGGGAAAACCCCGGAGAAAAATGTACGTGACCACGAGGAGAGCTCCAAATATACAGGCATCAGGGTCAGGCTCGAACCCACAACCTCCTACATACGAGGCGAGGGAGATAACATCTCGCCGCCGCCACCACCACCAGCATACAACACCCGCCATTCGCCACGAAGTGGTGTGAACGTTCAACGGCGCTTGTGCCAGGCCACTAAAACCACAACTACCATCCACACTAGAATCACCTCTCCATTACACCACTCCCCCATAACTGTCATTCGCCCCGAAGTAGTGAAAACACCAGGCTTGAGCCAGACTAGGTGCACTTCTTGACTATGTTAAGTGTCCAAAGCGTGCTGGTAGATCAAGACAGATACCGTACTATGGATGAACCAAGATGACTGGCACCCGTGCCCCCTCGCGTTTAGCAGCTCAGCTACACCACTAGTTGTGAGCGTCGATTCTCCGCCCTCGGCTTTTGTTGGGAGGGCGACTGCCTCCAGCTGCCCAGTAGCGTCCTTCACAAGCCTCCTCCACAGAGGCCAATCTTGACACCACTGGCGTCAGCCATTGGCAAGTCCACTCAGCTCAGCCCTCATTTTCCCTATCCCATAACGCGCCCATTTATCACCCGCAACCTGAGCATTTTTGCAAGGGCTTGGGGGAGTGGAGGAAGTCGCATCACCACAACCATTTCTAAATTACTAATCACATTACTCAATTGGGATTACAAAACAACATCGCCCCCTACTGCAGACGGTCATCTTTCGTGATAGCGGTGCAAATTCCAAATGCTAAATTATAATTAAGATCGGCACCATGTCAATAACTTCGACCACTACCATATCACCATCCCTCAAATCACCATCAACACCACGTTACAACAACACCCCCCTAACCATCAACACAATCATTAACAACCGCTATTCGCCACTCACCGGTCAGGCCAGTCAAACCATGGCACCAGAGACTGTCCCGTGATCTCCTGTCAGCGAGCCTTCGACACTTTCCATGGCCTCGGAGTGCACATGGCCTGGAAAAATCATTAACACCACCACAAGCATCACAACCACCACTCCCACCACCACCACGGGCAAGCCACCCACAAGAGCTGTGTACAGGCGTTTATTTGTAAACTACATGCATTTTACAATGGACAAAGAAAAATCATACATACGCGTTGGCCATGCAAGGCTTTCCAACACGTGTTGATCCTCGGAAGTATTAAATCGGCGATAATAACGGTAGCATTCACACGAGGCACGCAGGAACCGGTATATACGTAGATCGCGATGTGTGATGTGACGAGGCTCGGATAGCAGCTCTGCCGGGAGAGAGGGCATGTGGACCTCGGTCGGCAGGACTGGGATGTAACCAGTGCCTTTCAGCACTGGTTTTTGTCTGCAGGACTTGGCAACCCGTTCATCAATTTGGCTAGTTTTCTATCAGGGCAAGTTCACACAACACAACTTCACTCTCAATTATCATACCCCCCCCCCACCACCCAGATGAATGTTCTGACAGACAGAGCCAATATCCATAGACACCCACAACCATAGTTGTAAAGCGTTAAGCAGCTTGCTACAATGCTAATCAATTTACATCACATGTCACTCAACACCACAACAGACAGGTCACTGGCAAGATACTAACGACAAACAAGTGCACGTGTTCGCAGAGGACAACAGTTAGCAGAGGAAAGTGGTGTTGCTATACGGGGAAGGGAGTGACGTGCTAATGACAGCTATGTGCGCTGTTAGAGCTTTGTGTCGACACAGCTATTTGCTGACACCTGTGTGTGCCAGTGACACAGCTAGTTATGTGTCGACAGTTGTGATAAACTGCTGACTGCTTACACAGCTATACACCGACAGGGGCAGTGTGCTGGTAACACAGCTATACACCGACAGGGGTGGTGTGCTGGTAACAGCTGTGTGGTGTGCTGTTGATATGGCTATGCGCTGTCACCCTCCGACTCAGCCGCACCAGCCCCAGTCTGTTTAGTTTTCCGGCGCCGTGAGGAATCACCCTTGGCTTGGGCACGACGATGCTGGCGCTCATCAGAGAGAGTGGAGCTCCCCTCAGCCACAAAGCGATTCTGAGACACGGGGACACACGAAGACACGGTCACCCACAAAGACTCGGGGACACGTAGATAGTCAATCTTGCTCACAAAGCAACTCTTGGGACAATGGATCACAGGGACACCGAGATAGTCACCCTCACCCACAAAGCGACTTGGGACACGGAAACACGGAGACATGGTCACCCGCAAAAGACACCCTGAGCCTCGTGGACATGAAGACAGTAAATGTTTCTCACAAAGCACCTTTGAGACACAGGGACATGGGGCATATCATATCAAAGCAATATAATTAACATTAAATGTTTTAAATGGGTAAAATGTGGTGTTCATAGAAATAACGGGATTTTGTTAACCACGCGGATTTACCAGAGCACCCCAACCCCTGAATTAGCCTGGTATACATGTCGACGACACAATGTGGTGTAGTTCTGCCTCGGCCCTATTATGGTTTGTCCCAAGCCCTGACAACCCCCATCCCACCAGTGGTTTGCTCCGCCGAGCCAGCAGCTTCACGTCATCACAGTTGACCGTGGTGCGCTTGCCGTGCCTAGAGACACACGAGTAGAGGAGGATACACACACAGACACGGGGAGACACAGGGATACACAGGTGCATGGGCAGACACACATGGAGAGACAGAGGGAGGCAGAGGGAGACGCATGGGTAAAGGAGAAAACACAGACAGAAATACAAGGGGATGCATGTGGAGAGAGATCGGTAGGGGAGGATTCATACATACCGACACAGAAAGACACAGAGACATGGGAAGAGAGGGGCATGCGTGGGGAGACACACACACACACAATGAACACTCCCAGTGTGATGAAGCATCGGTCCCATTCCTATGCTAGCGACACACGGGGCGAATCGAGCGTGCCACAATCAATTATTTCTGATTTGTATACGTTGTGTGTAATGGGTTCACGTGACCTCTGCAGCCACTGGCAGCCGGTAAATTTAGCACAGTGTTAGAAGGGAATTGATTATTGAATCGAATTCATCAAGCCGCGGTGGAGGGGATGAATCACTATTCCTATAAAACACACAGGACATTCACTGTACACAGTATACACCCGTGGTTCTATTTGGTATGGCGGACCACTAATCAACATCACTGCTCCCTGTGGCCCCCTTCCAAGGTTACTGAAACCACAATACAGAGATCACATGTCCACACCTCAAGTCATCTTGGCGTTACAAAGGCATGTTTCATGTTGCGTGTTAGTACGCACTGCAGACACACAGCTAATACACAGAAAATAGGACACACGTGAAGCACATGCAATAAACACGCAACAGACACGGTACATGCACAGCAGACATACACAGCACACACAGTACATTATACACACAGTATACGACAGCTAATACACATGGTGTGCATACACATTACATACACTAGGCACGTAACAATGCATCGATCGATTGCAATCGATTCCCACGCTCACGGCACATGCAGTGAATCATGCGTGCCAGAATCGATTATGCTAATGATATGCTAATGTGATTGTAACATTGCATTTAGGCTAATGGTAAGAAAACAAAGCTACAGAAACAGATAACAGAATTAAGCGTAACAAATCATTTGGCGATTCTGCGTTGGCAAGTGGTGCACAAGCACAAACGACAACAAAAACACTCACCACATTTGTCAATAACACGTTTTGCGATTTAAAAAATAATATAATAGGTGACATTTTGGGCAATGGCTCTTCTTCACATAATAGAGAGGCCAAGTGAGTGTACGTGCATGGGTGCGTGGTGCTGGCCACCTATCCCCTCGTGTGCCATGCCGGCCTTCATAAGTACTCGCTAGCAGCACATGCCCCAACAGTCCTGTAAAGCTGTACGGGGAATCTGTCTTTGCCGTGTGTGTGTCTGTGCGCATCAGCTGTGGCAGAGAGGTATAGAGGGTGCTGCACTCACTTAGCAAAGGCCTCCAGGTCCAGAGCAAAGAGACCTGGGTGAGGAAGAGAGAAGCACGGCGTGAGTAATAAGACTGGGTTCGGTGAAGTGTGGATTCACTCACCAGGGCACCATGCATTCGCGTTCGACAACAATAATAATTATTAATTACCGAGGCATTCAGGAGCCTCCTACCAAGTTTTCGCAGGAGGGGCGATGTTGCTGCTGTGTGTAATCCAAATTGAGTAATGTGCAGGTAATTTTTCACCATTGGGGTGTTGTGGCCAAGACCAGTTACATTGTTTTTTTCTTTAGCTGAACACAATAAACATGATAATTGCATGTATTCATCTAGTAAAGAATCTCCAATTCTCAACACAAACAACACCATTACAACGCGGACTTACATCGCATCTAAATGTGACCACAGCTCAAGACGCTGTACATAAACAGTGGTAATTTGATAGAGGTGACCACTAATGGCCTGAGGAACATAAGGTCTTGGAGTTTGCGTGTGTCTCTCCGTGGTCGCATGCATTTTTTTTCAGGTCCTCTGGTTTTTCCCTCCACCTTTAGAATCAACGTGCGTTTAGAGTACAGGGACTCGTCTACTTACTAAAGAGTTAGGTTCCAGAGGTCTGTTCGTCAGTCGATTTGTTCCTAAGTCCAACTTTACTCCTGTCGATTCCAAAAATGTTGTACGGCATGTACACTAAACACGGGGAATGGCTTTAAAAGTTGCATAATCTCCTGTAGATGCCACTAGTCTCTTCACGTTCTGCAGATGTAAATGCCACCGGTTCTTCATGTTCTGCAGATGTAAATGCCACCGGTTCTTCATGTTCTGCAAATGCCATTATTTCTTCAAGTTCTGTACATGTAGATGCCACCGGTTCTTTGCGTTCTGCAGATGTAGATGCTAATTCCCTTTGGTGTTCGTGTTTCCTCTCTACTCTCTTGACAAACTTACCAAGAGATGTCTGCACAGTTTCTCTCTTCTTCTTTTCATAAATCAACTTGTAACAGGAAATAATATTCGTGAAAAGCACAGAAAGCCATAGCAAACCACAGCGACAACACAACAGACAATGGTGGCAGCCCAGGCATAAATACTGGAAATGCTGGGTAATGACACCGAATAACCACCACCATCTATTGCGTGGCAGTAGAACTTACGATTCTCGGTCCGAACAGGCAACCGGACATACGGACAGGTTTATTCGTATCTTTGAAAGTTCGTAAGTCGAATTTTCATAAGCAAAGGAGTCCCTGTATTGGGCTGCTATGAATTTCCACGTAATAAGCCAACTTTCGTTATTCTATAATTTGTGACCAGTTCGCTTCTGAAAAAGAGCAATTTAACTCAGTCGGCATTACCTGGTAAAATAAAAAATTGTTTAGTTTAGAACTTGAACCTAGACACAAGGGCATGGAGTTGACAGCACAGATGGCTAATCAGACCCGAATGTTTAGCTTAATTTACTGGAGCGCCCGGAGAAACCCCACCACACACACAAGGAGTTTGATACTCGGAAAACCACAAAGTGCAGTTCACAATCCTACTTGGTGTACTGCTTTCCCCTGATCAGACCGCTGGATGACAAATTGTTATCTGAACCACTGGGTGTCATCACTAGGGTCACTATGGCTCAAGTAAAATTTTTTAGGAGCGGTGTTACCTGCACCATTTTGAATCAATCTGGGAAACAGCCCTCACTGAACGAAAGATTTGCCAGGTGGGTAATCAGCGGCACAAGCATGTCCAAGCATTATTTTAGAATGGATGTGTGGATGTCGTCGAGCGGCGATGTCTTATTTGGCAGCCATGTGATGAACATCGACACCTCTGCCACTGATGTTGGCGCCAAGGTCTCGAGTTTCACATTGGTTCCAGGTTGATCAAACTCAGATGGCAGACCAGGAGAATGCGTTGCCTTCAAGTTACAAACTGCTGTCTTGATCGTCACTATTTTATTGGGAAAGAACGTCGCAAGTACTGTGCACAGACTGGGTTGACTAGTTGATGGGTGGTTGGAGTCCAGCAACCATTCACAACAGCACCAGAGCACGAGGGTTGTGAGCCGACTCATTGACACACAGTGCATAGAACAATCTGTGAGACTCATTAATGAGTCAGTTTGCACATCTGCAGGCAGCTCTGTGGTCTCGAAACCAGTTTTCTTCTAAAGACAGTGACAGCCAGTTACTGCAAACTTTCCCCATTCTCTTTGTGCTTGTTTGGATGGGCATGAATTAATCGAGAACAGCAGTGATGTATTTTTTATTAAGCTGCAAATTAATAGACCGTGGATGCAAGATTTAAACATGCAAATGATGACCTGATCTTCTGACAGAAAGCATCGTGGTCCAATCTTTTCCAGTCTCTGTATATTGTTGCGATGACTGGGGGTATAAACGGTAATACCACTTTGCGCGTCACGAGACTGTGATCCGAAATACATCTTCAATTAGATTGGTCACAGTTATGACATCGGCAGATGTGAAGATGAGATCCAGTATATTTCCCGAGCGACATGTCGCACCGCTGACGTGCGACCATCGATAATTGCGGCGATATCACTGTGAATTTTACCATAATTACCATAATTCAGGTCACCACAGATTATGACGCGAGAGCCAAGTGACCCACAATCTAGCAGGCCGGAAAGCTCCGAAAATAATTCCAAGAGCGGTGAAGGTGGCAGTTGGTAGATTACAGCGATTGTAAGCCCCCCACATGCTGTTCATTAATTTCACAAGCAGCAACTCGAATTACGTAATTGTTAAGGAGTCGCTCAGGACTTTCATGAAGATGTCTTCATGGTGTGCGGGCTGCCGGTGCCAGGCTTCCCGCGACGGTGCTGATGTACAATTGCGTATCCGTTAGGTGCAGCCCCATGCTTAATTACATCTGGTGAGTCGTCATATACCCAGGTTTCGGTAATGGCCAATATGTCGAGTCCACAATTGTTGATCAGATCCTGGATTAGCACCGTATTTTTTACTCTGGAGCGTGCATTGACCAATCCAAAGTTGAGGAGCTCTGGTCCAGAGTTTGGCTCAATACCCGACATCAGCAGCAGTATGGCCATGAAGGCGCTCTTTTGTGATCGTGTGGATGTACGGCGGAAGAAGAACGGACCAAATCTACAGCACAACCATGTGCGGGGGATTCCAACAAGTGACAAACACGGTCTGGTAGGGGTCAGCATTTCCACAGCAGATCGTAGCACAGTGGATGTGGAACAAGTTGTTTGAACTTGGAAGCCAGCCAATCAGCACTCCCCTCTGCACGTTGGATGCTGGGCCGAGTATGCTGTCGAGTCCAACCAGTGTCGGCGACGTTTGGGTGAGACAAAATTGGTTTGTCGATCCAAGCCAAGAGAAGTTTCCCGGTATGACCCCCCATTCTCCAGGGAAAAGAGGAGGCATTGCCGCTCAACTCACTCAGCCAGAGTTCCGCGAGAGCACAGTCCGGCCGCAAGCATCTGGGCAGCAGCAGAAGTCGCAGCGTCACCATAGCAAGGTGTTGTTGCTGTTGTTGTTACGATTGTTGTTACTGCTGTTTGTTGCTTCTGCGTTTCCTATGCACCAAGGTCATGTGAATTACCCATGAACATATATATACACACACACAATGACGAACACATAGACACACACAAAGGCATAAAAACCCACTTACCCACATGTATACTCACAGACACAAATGCCATGGGGTGATATTCTGGGACAATCAAACAGGAGAAGTGGTGGTCTCTCATCAGAAACCATCTGCACGGCATAGCATGCTGCATGTGCTCTCTGTGTTATGATGTTCTGTGTGTGTGACATCTCTGTGTGCTGGGGCCGGCCTCACGCACTGCACTGGTGGAAGGTGGTCTCAGCGATGGCGGCCACCACCTGGCGGTTGAAGCTGAGGCCGGCGTTTTCCCCCTCCTCCTCCAGCACGCGTTCCACCGTGTAGTGCACGGCGGCACGCAGACGCTGGCACCAGGAGAGAGTCAGAGAAGAGATTCTCAAAGCTCACAGACATAGCCCACACAGGCACTTAACCTATACATACATTGTGTAGGTCATACATTGTGTAGGTCATACAAAGATCCCCTGTATAGCCTTAACAGACTGTTGGCACAGAGCAAATCCCAAAACTACCACTTCTGGTAGAATCTGGGCAACATCCTCGCTGTACACACATGCACACACATGCACACACATGCACACACATGCACACACATGCACACACATGTATGTGTGCATACAAAACACGATACCCCCCCCCCCTGTAGCCTTAACAGACTGTTGGGGCAAGTGTTGTTAGCAAGCATCTAGGAAGGCCGGCACAGCACACCAGGGGGTGGGTGGCCAGCACCACGCACGGCCGCATTTGTCTCCCGTACCAGGTACTCATTTGAGGCTGAGTCAACTTAGGTGAGGCCTGGGGTTCAGATAATTATTGGCCTTGAGTGGGAATCGAACTCAGGTCTCCGGGTTCATAGTGAAGTGCGCTAACCACTGCACTACCGCTCCCCTACACACACAGGCACATACACACACATAGCTCACACTCACAACCCATACAGATACATAGTCCAGACATACATACATGCTATAGCCAGGTTGTGCACACGTGTGGCTGATGGGATGTGTTAAAACAAATGTTTCTGTTTTCATGGGGAGGAACAGACATGGTGTGGTGAACTCGTTGCGAATTGACATGTTTTGCTTACATGACAAACCTTACTAAATGGCTGTCGGGTGGTGGCGGGTTTAACGACACATTTATATTTACGCAATCTAACCCAAAACTCTATTATGGATACTATTGCTCACAAAAGCCTTTGTGTTAAACTAAAGGATGCAAATCGTCTGCTTAATTTGTTCGCAGATTGAATCCGATCGTTGCTGCCTCAATGACTCTCAAGACTCTTTTGCAGGAGAGTCCTGCCAAAGTTTTGCAAGAGGTGGCAATGTTGCTGATCTGTGCAATCCCAAATGAGTAATTTTCCAGAAATGTTTCAGCATTGGGGATGTTTGGCCAATATCAGTTACATTGTGCAGTATTCCCCCGTCATTCAGGAACTTGCTATCCGCGAATCCCATCTGGAACTCTACACGACTTAATCGATAAACAGAAAGAGATGAGATACAGTGATATGAGATACAGTGATGAGAGACACAGTGATGAGAGATAAAGTGACGAGGAATAAAGTGACGAGAGATAAAGTGATGAGGAATAAAGTGATGAGAGATAAAGTAATGAGATAAAGAGATGAGAGAGAAGAAACTTCTCGAATCTTTAGAAACATCTGCAGATGGTGTGTGTACGATATTCGTAGGCCAATATCATTATCTGCGACATTTGCTATTCACGAACATCTCCGGAATGTATCCCTGGCGAATAACGAGGGAACACTATTAATCCAGCATCCAAAAGTTGTATACTGAAATTTCCTTAACACTCAACGTGATATGTGTTCTATACTCCCATGTGCTCCTCTTCCTGCCTCTCTGTGTTATTTCCAAGCACGGATGTCATGCGTCTTTATGCATTTTCAAGCTTCTATTCAATAGCTTATGGTGAAAAATAGCTGCTTAGCTCACTGAGATTAAATAAGGTGGATTAACGGTCTGAGCCCGAAACATCCTTGTCAAGTGCCTCCACAATTCAAGCCTGTCAATGACGAGTAAACCCATCACAATAGGATCAAATTCAGGCTTGAAACGAATGCCTTTAATACTGCCACAAAGTTGTGCATTGCACGTACAAAAGCTTTCACTCATCCGTATCCAGACAATCAACTCAAGGGAACTGAATGTGTGATCGCCATCGTCAGATCAAGAACTTAAGAGTTTAGAAAATGTTTGGCCACACATTTGCTTTTGTTTGAGCTGGCGATCTCAATAAGGCTGAGAAAGTAAGTACAGTGGTACTCCGGAGATCGAACTTAATTCGTTCCAGAAGGCCATTCAAACACCGATTTGTTCTAAAAACCGAATTAATTTTCCCCATAAGAATTAATGTAAATGACATTAATTGGTTCCAGACACAAGAAATCTCTCATTATAAAGCATTTTTACACGAAGTTTACAGTAATTACATGCATAAAATCATACAAGAAACAATAAATAAATTGAATAAATGAATAAGAATATGGAATAAATGAAATAAATGAACATTGAACTTCACTTGACCTGTAGTAAGGAGAGTTGATGGCTTGAGTGGAAGGTGGTGAGGAGGAGGTGGTAAAACCTTTGTCTGGGCAAGCGTCATGCACGCTGGCCATACGCGTCTCAGCCGTACAGGTTCTTTCAAGTCGCAATTTCCCGTTCGACCTCCGAATTTCGTTTCGTTTCCGGGGCAAAAAATGCTCGGAAATATCGTTCGAACACAGATTTGTTCGAGTTCTGGTGCGTTCGATCTCAGAGGTTCTACTGTATATTTATAAACGCACAAATCTTATAACCTGTGTTATCAGGAGTGCATATTAGAGAGCGTTTGTGTCCGTGTCTACGTTTGTGATCTCAACGTTGAAACAATCACTTTTAAACATATTACGAATAACATTACAACTGCAATCATGTGTCTGAGTCCATCAGCCTTCTTTGCTTTCAGACCAATATTATCCGGCAGCAGCAGCAAACATTTCTTATTGAAGCAAGCAAACTATGAATCCAGTTTCAACATTCTGGGTCTCATCAGCAGCTCACTCTTGCAATTCAACACATTGGCTTTCGCGACCAATCTAAATGAAGACCTTAATCTGTATGTCTCAAAAACCTTTAGGATACTTCCCGACAGGGTAGAAAGCTGAAATTTGGTAAATAGGTAGCTTTTAGGACACAAACCACAGGAAAATATGAAAAACCTAAATGATATATTATAAGGCCCCCAAATCTCGATTTTATGTGCCCCATATGGCGTTAAACAGCAAATCAAATTAAAGCGAGAACCATTGTTCTATCTTGTTTTTGAGATATTTCGGAATCATGCGGTTTTTGAACGGAAAAAATACGAATTTTATGTTCAAATCTGAATAATTCGAAAATGGTAAAAATAGGCGCTTTACCTCATCAGATCAAATTAATTCATTTTTGTTCTTTCTAATAAAGAACAAAATATTGAAATGGAGCGGGTTTCCGATGTGTACGTTGTTAAATATAAGTTGAATCAAGTCAACAATTAGTTTATTGCTGGAAAAATACATTTTTTTGTATTTTTAAGGTGTCTGATCGTCGATAAAAAGTGTAAAATAAATCAGGTTCATTATTATATTTATTTTTAAAAAACCTTTGTATGGTGAAGACAGGCTTCATGATGAACTAGTTCACAACCACGTTAATTTTGGGTGAGATCGCGTACATATAAATGTCATTAATCCACAATGGGCAATGAATAGGCACTTCTTCATATCACTTTATGTTGATATGTTACGCAAAATATATTACACAAAATAATGAATCACTCACTTGAGTGCTCACCGGGTGAGGAACTACATCGAGTTCTCCTCACCGGGTGAGTAACTAAATCGAGTTCTCCATATTTAATTAAGTGATATATATTATTTAAATTAGTTATGCGGTGTGATTGATTCATGAACGCTTTCTTACGGTCAATCTTAATTGCAACACAGAGTTTTAAGACATTTATCAACAGCATTGTGTGTGTGCGAGAGCTTAAAAGTTAATATGCGACGTTTCGGCCAATGAAGTTCTTTATATCACTTTTTTACGTTGACGATATATGACATAAATACTCCGCTGTATGCCATGGTAGGTAATACTGTGTACAGTAGTGATTGCAAAAACATAATAAAATAATTCTCACGACGTTTCGGCCACAACGCAAGCAGCCGTCCTCAGGTGAAGAACAGGTCTGTCACCTGAGGACAGCTGCTTGCGTTGTGGCCGAAACGTCGTGAGAATTATTTTATTGTGTTTTATTTTTATTATTTTATTACTTCCCTTCTCCGTGACTTTACCGAAAGAACCAAGAAGATGAATCCCTGCAGTCACGAAAGCTTTAAATCGAAAAATACTTTCCGTTTTACATACAGCGGTATGTTGTAAATCGTAAACAAAAAAATGATGCCAAGATGTATACAGAAAGTTGTGTCAGAGGAACACAACAGAGTTTGTTGTTTACCCAGGGACGTTTAACTTCGGCGGTCCGTGGTAACAAAATAATGAAAGATGTGGACGACAGCCAGCTGTTGGAGAAGTGTGAGGTGGGATGTTTTTATCTTCTTCAGCTCCCCTCCCTCCCCCCTCAGAGAACTGCACCTCACCTGCTCCAGCTCCATCCGCGCCTCGTCGTCCTCCTCGGCCGCCATCGTCTTTCCCGCCAAAAAAAACCCCCCCTCCCCACCGGAAGCCACGCCCATCACCCCCCCGGAAGTTACGCCCATCATCCCCCACCCCCCGGAAGCCACCCCCATCCTCACCAGGAAGCCACCCACGCGTTGCCCCTGTCGCGGCCATTTTGAGTAGGGACTGGTCCATTGGGCTAAGCGGACGGCGTCGTGCGCCATCCATGTTGGGAAGGGAGAAGTTTTATTAGGACTTCGACAATAATCGATTCACCATAACAAAGGGGGCGGATTTTTTTTATTTGTTTTGGCTTGCATCGCGTAAATATGCGTTGTTAAACCGCCGCCGCCCGACGCAGAAAATTAGTTAAAGGTTTGTCACGTCAACAAAACGTGCCAATTACATCAGTTTCAGTTTCATTTATTTGGTATAGCCCTGTGAGCCATTCGGCTCTTGTCATCCCCTTAGTGCAGACCAATTCATGTCTTATTGGTCATCCTGTGCCCTTATAAATCTCAACGTTCATCCTACAAAGTCCCATCACAAGGGAGAAACACAAACCACTTTTTTTTTAACTCAATTTCCCTGTCCAAGAATACGGGTAAACCGTATAGGTTGACAGGTATTATATAATTATTACAATGCTTACCGTACCTGTTTCGTTTACGTGTCGATTGAACTCGATTATTTACGATTTTGTTGTGTTATTTCCTAATAAACATTACCTGTGGCCACTTTCTTTAACTGTCAGTGTGTCACGCGCGTGACGTCACTCCACGGGCCCGTTGCATCTCTGACCAGCACCACCTAGCCAGTGAGCTGGAGCACGTACACCAAGCCCTCAGGATGAATGTATATTCTGACCGTACAATCCGCAAAGCTGTTTCCCCAGCTATGGGGAGACAACCATCTTAGGATCCAATCAAAACCATCACTTTGCCATGTATAGCAGGGGTTACCAAAAATATTTCCAAAATCTTAAACAAACAAGATCCAGGTTCGTTTCAACACAGTACACAAAATCCGTGATTTGATCCCATCTGTAATGGATGTGATTTCTGACATGCAAACTAAGTTGTGGCTGCGACAGCAGTTACATTGGGAAAACAAAACATGTCTTGGACCGTGTTCGCGAAAACAAGGCAGATCTGAAACACGGTAGGACCAACACGTCTGCCGTTGCTGATCATTGTTTTAACGCTGTGGGCTCACACGAAATTGATTTTTCCAAGATGAAGGTACTCTGCAAACCCACCGGCTATCATCAGAGATTTGTTTATGAAGCCATCCAGATATATAAACACAGACACAATTTCAACCGAGAAGATGGGTACACACTGAGCAATCTTTGGAAGTGAGTTATTAACCAAGTAAAGTCTTAACTGACTGTGATGTTTCCATCCGACCTGCCTATGTCAGCTGTTATTTCCGACTCTCTGTGTCTCCCTCTCATCATGTGTACCACTTGCTCTTCGGGTTGTTTTTGTTCCTGTTGCCCGGCTCTCTGACATTGACATGCTAATCTTCTCATTGGCACACCTCCGGTGGCTGGGCCGTCTCACATTGACATGCTAATCTCTCACATTTTCAGCTTCAAATCAAGATTTACGTACAAATTTCTTCTTTAGCTCTGCCAACTTACCATTGGGTCGGGCCCACCAAAAATCATATATAAACTCTTGTTGCAGCAGCTCTTTCTCCTACGTCAGCAGTCCTCCTGCTGTGTTTGTTTCACACCTGATGACGGTTGCTTGTGTTGCGATCGAAACGTCGTGATCTATTATTTGTTCTACCTACGTGGCTTTACTGAAATAACCAAAGAGTATGGATTCCTGCAGTCACGAATGCTTCAAATCAAGAATAAAACAGGTGTTAAGATGTTAAACCACCAAACATAATCCTTTTTTCAAGGAATCATGTCTGCATTAACCACACGTACTTGTGGTGAACATGTCTAGTGTCCTCCTTCCTCGCGGCATGTGTGTGCGTGTGGTGTGTGTCCGTGTGGTGTGTGTGCATGTGGTGTGTGTGCGTGTGGTGTGCGGCGCGCACACTCAGTCGGAGACGAGGAAGTTGCAGGAGGCACGGTCTCTCTTTATTATTTCGTTCACACCACCAACTCCGGCCTCCTCTCTCACGACCACGCTGCCGTACAGCCCGGCCCAGACACGACCCTGACCGCGTTACACCGACGGTGTCGACCGAGACAGCCAACTACTGTCCGGCCACGCAATGATCGGGCAAAGGCGGCAGCGACAAAGGCGGGAACGACGACAGCGACGACGAGACGAGTCCACTCCCCGAACCGACAACCCGGAGCTCTCGCTCTCCGCTGCTTTTATTCCCCTCGGCGCGGCCTGGCTCCGCCCTGGCCGCGCCTCCCTTCTCGAACCCACCAGAGGGTTCCAGGAGCCTCCCCACGAGGCCTACCGTGACCCTTGCCCCAGTTCCTCCGCCCTGCCGGCACACCCGTGTATATGCTCAGCGGCATGTGCGCTAAGTGTCCACCGCAGTTGCTGGTGCTGTACAGCAGTCGGCGCTGTGCCACTACACATGCAAACAAAAACATGCTCCGATAATATATGTATTGTCTTGGAAACTGATTGGTCCACACCAGAGACAGCTTTCTTTTGAGCCTAGTCTCAAAGTGTGAGACCAGAAAACTATCTGCGGCCATCCTCTCCGTCATTAGCACCGATAATCGAGAGTCTACTGTAGTTGCATTGTTATTCGACATACTGGCATTAATTTGATATGAACATATGCATTATACTTAGTTGTTAATGTTGTATAATGCTCTGCTTCAAGAGAAACCCCATTTTATGATATACTGTAATGACATGTCAGCCCATACGGAAAAAAAACTCTGCACTTTCTCCACAACTGCTCCATCACCAATGGGGAGTGAGTTGAGGGGGTGGAGGATTTGATGGCACAAACTACCCAGGCAGGTGCTCAGATTTTGGGCTGATGGGAAGACGTAACCTCTAACGTGCCGAGTTTCGTTTGACTCCACGTTCCCATTTCACCACCCCCCTACCCAACACGTCCGACTTAACCCGGCGTTCCTATTTCACCATCCCCCCTACCCAACATGTCCGCCTTTCTTAACCCCACGTTCCTATTTCACCATCCCCCTACCCAACATGTCCGCCTTTCTTAACCCCACGTTCCTATTTCACCATCCCCCCCTACCCAACGTCCGCCTTCCTTAACCCCCACTTTTCCATTTAACCACCACCACCCCCTACCCAACATTTCCGCCTCCTTTAACCCCCACATTCCTCCTTAACCACCACTCCCCTACCCAACATGTCCGCCTTCCTTAACCCCCACCTTCGTATTTAACCACCACCCCCCTACCCAACATGTCCGCTGATAGACTGACGTCACTTCCCTCGCCCGCACCACTTCCGCTACTGTGCATCACGAGCACGTGATGCGCCAGTCGGTGTCAACAACGAGAATGGGAGGCATGGAGGCTCCGGTGCCGCTGCGCTCTCTCCTCCTCCTCCTGCCGCTGCTGCTGCTGCCGCTCCTCTCGACGGTGTCGGCGCAGACCCTGGGCGGCTGCGCGCTCACCACCAAGTCCGGGAAGCCGTCCGACCGCGAGGCCCAGCTGCTCGCCCGGCTCGAGCCTCTGCGCGGCACAACGTGAGTGGAATTCCCAGCGCGGATGCGCCGGCCCCCTGTGGACTCACCCCCCACCGCACCCCCCTCCCTCGCCCCGTCACAGACGCGCGCTCCCATTGGTCGAGCGGCACGGAGCCTGCGTGTAACGGCGCTCGCCGTTGGACGACGCGGCCGGCACGAGACGCGTTCGCACTTATCCGCGCTGGGGAATGTAAAGCGGGGCCTTGAGGGTGTGGGGGTGTGGGGGGGGTACTTCGGGGGTAAAGGGGGGCCTCGTGGAGACCCCCGATGGGTCCTGTGGGTTCTGAGGACTTGGAGTTCTTGGGGGATTTGGGGTCACGGGGACTCGGGGGTTCTTGGGGGGATTTGGGATCGAGGGGAATCTGAGGACTTGGGGGATTTGTGATCACGGGGGTTCTTGGGGGATTTGGGATCACGGGGACTGGCGACTCGAGGGTTCTTGAGGGATTTGGGATCACGGGGACTCGCAGTGAAAACTAAAAACAGTCTTTACTATTGCCAGGCAAGGCCCACGGAGACGGACAATTCTGTTTCAGAAGGGACCTGGACACAAATGATAGCGCAACGAAGATGGCTTCTCACCTGGAAATGTTTTTAAAAATAAAGGAAAAGCCGGAGGACCCGGAGAAAAATCCACCAGAATACGGGGAGAGAGAGACACGCAAACTCCAAATATACAGCAGCAGCAAGCGTCAGGGTCGGGTTCGAACCCACGATCTCCTGTAGACCAGTCGAGATAGTTAACATCCCCATAGCCACCGTGATGATGATAGAGACATACAAACTCCAAATATACAGCAGCAGGCGTCAGGGTCGGGTTCGAACCCACGACCTCCTGTATACCAGGCGAGGTAGTTAACATCTCCTGGCCACCGTGATGATGAGAGAGAGCGACACCGCAAACTCCAAATATACAGCAGCAGGCGTCAGGGTCGGGATGGAACCCACGACCTGTACACCAGGCGAGGTAGTTAACATCTCTTAGCCACCGTGTCTTTCACAGATGTCCTCCAGTGTTGACTCAGGGGATCACGGTTCCTGGAGACTCATGTGACAAATTCGGACTAGTCACCGGGACTCGGGGGTTCCCGTATGAACCGTGGTTCAAGGAGACTTGGGGCTCGAGGGTTGTGGTTCTGGGATCTCGATGTGGATTCGAGTAGGCCGTCCCGGGCCCCTAATTCTGAGCGGAACGACTGCGTCACCCCCCACCCCCCCCTTCCGCGTGGGGCGGCTGAGTTAGAGAATGGGCTTCGCCCTTCCCCCTGAATGCTATCGCTGGGTTACTGGGATCCACGGGGTTTCTGCCTCTACCCAACGCGGTTCGTTCCCCCGCCTTCCTACTTCGAGGCGACACTTTCTCATCATGGACGCGCAGTCACGTGCCCCGCCCCCCCGATTCCCAGCGGCCGAGTGTGGTGGTTGGGGGAAGGGCTGTGGTCTGGTTGGCAAGTGTGGCTTAGGGCTAGTGTCTGACTCGTGTGGTCAGTGGTAGAGCTCGTGTCTGACTCGTGTGGTGAGTGGTAGGGCTCGTGTCTGACTGGCT